>NW_027272038.1:0-193314 GCF_040938485.1 Diadema antillarum | reverse complement strand
GCGTATGGGTCCGCGTATGGGTTTGTAATCGTGGTGATGGTGACTATCCGATCATCCCCCCCCCCCCCCCCCCAGTACGGATTTACGCCGTTGCCCTAAACAGACGAACGTCCGTGATGCTTTCATTTCTATCGCCGCTGCCAATTCTACTTTGTTTTCCCAACTGTAATGTATACGAAAATTTGGTGTTCCACCTAATGAACATATCCTGTAAAAATTGTACGTCTACTGGCTGTACATAGGATGTAACATTCTTTTATGCAAAATTGTACTATTGTATTAACCCGTTCAATACGGGAGCCTTTTGGCCTGTGTATAAAGTCTATGGGGATTTCAGAATTTAGTATGGAATGGGTTAATTATCATACTAATCATATTTTGTCACGGACGTGCTCCCTCTATTTGAATTTAAAGATCGTAGCCCATTAAACGTTATTGGCGATATTGTTCTGAGTCCAAATCAACTAAAATCTAGCCACACGATAATATGTTTGTCTTGAGTTTCTGTCCATCCCTTGTCAAATGGGAACCGAAGTCACATTTTTAGACGAACCTGCGAGAAAAAAAGAACGTCCGAGAAAAAAAAAGAACGTCCGTGATGATTTAAACGTTATCGAGTGGGACACCATATTGCTTTGATGGCGAAGGTACATTTTACTTTAGGCTCTTTAGGCGAGGAGCTGCATGTCATGTTTGGAGCGGACTGAGGCTCGTCCGCAGTTTTTGGACCATGCAATTCACCGAAAACCAAGCAAATAATTAATATTTTCTCTGAAAATTCACCTCCTAGTCCCCCTGTGAGCAGTATATATATATTTTTTCTTTTTTTTTCAAAATAATGTTGCAAACTTTCAAGGTACATGAGATCTAATATTTAACCGAGTTCTGGATCTGACATATCATTGGTATGTACCACAAAATTAAAAGAACTCTATAAGTGCGTAAAAATTACATAGGACAATTGAAATATCAAAGTACGAAACAGAGGAATGTCATTTATGCTTGTATTTCTCTCGCTGCTGCAAATTTTACTATGTTACGCCCGGTTTGTCCCCCCCCCCCCCCCCCCCCCGTCTGCTGGATGTACATGGAATGTGGGGTCACCCCACTAGACTGACACCCATGAGTCATACAGCCCGCGAGTTCGACATTGAAAAGAGGTCCATGAGTCATACAGCTCACGAGTCATACAGCCCACGAGTTCGACACTAGGCAAATAAAGCCCATGAGTTCGACAGTAGGTAAAAACAGTCCACGAGTTTGACAGAAACAACACGGCGCGTAATGTGTCAGTTTCGTGGGCCTTGTTGGCTTAGAGTCGAACTCATGGGCTGTATGACTTGTGAGTTGTATGACTCGTGGGCTGTATGACTTGTGAGCTGTATGACTTGTGGGCTGTATGACTCGTGGGTGTCGGTCTCGTTACGTGCACCCTGGAATGTAACATTCTTTTATGCAAAATTATATCCAGTTTGGTCGCGGACGTGCGTCCACTATTTATTAAAAAAGATCGTAGCCCACTGGACGTTAGTGGCGATACTGTTCTGAATCGTAATCAGCTACGATCTAGCAACATAATTGTGTGTACTTTGAGTTTCTAATCATCCCTTGTCAAATGCGAGTCGAACTTACATTTTTAGACGAACCTCTGTGAAAAAGAGAACGTCCGTGATGATTCAAACGTTATCGAGGTGGCACCACCTTGCTTAGATGGAGCAGGTACATTTTACCTCTGGCTCTCTAGCCAAGAAGCTGCATGCCATGTTTGTAGAGGACCGGGGCTCGTCTGCAGTTTTTGGACAATACGATTTACGTAAACCAAGCAAATAATGTATATTATTTTCCAGAGAGCCACCTCCTACTCCCTCTCTGAACAATTCAGATGTTGAAAGACGGTCAAAATTCTATTAATTTACATCAAAAATACATTTTCTAAATTTTTGGAAGAGTGAGGAAGGCTACGTATACTCTCTGTCGATTAGCTATCCGTCCTGAAACATGACCCTAATGGTAGAACGATCCGACCAATAGGGATAACTTGTCTCGAAAGTGTGTTTTATTCTTTGAAACTTTTAGCTCAGATAACAACAAGTACAGTTTTAACTCGTTATCAGTGGGCTTAGCGGAGTAGTTTCAGAATTTCTAAGGCGGTACTGTATGTGATCATGATGAACACAACCAATTTTACGTTTGTATTACATCTATTATAAGTGTTTGTTTTGTGGTGACCGTGCATCACAAAACGAACAAAAAGTCGCACCCCTTGATTTCACGTGATGACTTCAAAAGGGTGAAAAGGGTCAACCTAGTCAATCTTGAGTTTTTAATATTTTCTGAAAGAACTATCCTTCTGTGGGATTACTACATGAATGAGAAAGTGTGTTTTCAGCAGTTTTTCACTTATTTTCAGCCCTCACGCAAAATTAGTGTGTGCGACTTTATGTTCGTTTTGAGGTGCACGGTCACATATGAAAAATATATACCGGTAATGCAACAAATAGTTCCCTTCCCAAACGTGCGCGATGCCTCATTGTGGGTAGCATAATAACTGAAAGAAATTAGACTGCGGCGGACGTTGCTCTCGATCTCGAGTCTCCCTTTTAATCAGTCCAGCTTTCGGCCAGTCATCAGGTCTTCCTCAGGATCTGCTGCTGCATGAGACGTGTATCATTGACGTCTATCTTCTCGCTGTTGGGTAAACGCTGCTTGACAGAGACTCCGGGAATACTGGTACCGGTTGCGTACGTGTTCACTGTTCTATCTGTGGTCTCTGTTCTGTATCTGGTCTGTCTCTGTTGCAGGGAGAGAGACCTGTTCTGTCTCTGCTTCAAAGTGAATCAGCTTCAAAGTGAATATGATATTAATGTTAAGTCAATTGCTTGCGAAATTCCTGTAGAAATATCAAATCTAGTGTGGGAGCAATCATTCATGTCGACAATATCTTTGTCTTCCTCAGTAGTTTGTGTATATGTCCATATTTAGATGTGGACTTAAAGTCCCATGTAGAGTACAGTGGGCATTAAAGTCACCAACAATAATAACATTTTCCAAACAATTGTCTAACAATTATCTACCATAGACATTAGGTAGTGTAAATATACAATAGTGCATTGGTAATTTAGTAATGAGAAGCAGAGGCACCAAAAGGAAGCATTGATTTGCTGCAACTCAGGTTCGGTGTTTAGTGTAAAGATATGAAAGGTGTTGTTCCACTGGTCGTAGGTGGCAAAATGAGCTTGCAGGTGATTTCAATAATATGAAAGGTGATGCTCCTCAAGTTCGGCGTTGAGTGTAATGATATGAAAGGTGCTGATCGACCGGACGTAGATGGCGCATCAACCTCGTCGTTTATCTGGACGATTTTCTGCAATGGGATAGTTTCGTATACTAAAGTATTATAGAGGAGTTTTTGTCATCCCAAGTTTCCTGAATGCAAATTAAATGAAGCTTTTCAGGTAGAGAGTCGAAATAGTAGAGAAACTCCCCGCCGTTAGGCCTCATGCATTTCATTGTGAAATGAAGATCGTCATAAAAGAAAAAGATAAAGGAAAAGTGACATTGGAGGAGAGTGACGTGGCAGATTACGAAACATTTAGCAAGCATGGAATGAATTTCGGTTAGAGTAACGCTTGATTGAAGGCAAGTTTGTGCAACTTGATACTGGGCGATATGATGTCGTGAGGTCATTATCTTTAACGGGTTTGAGTATTGGTACAAGAATTGAATGTTTCCATGTTTAAGGTACTGTAAGATACCGCTTTCCCAAATATCATTTACTATAGCAAGCAGCTCCTTCTTATAGCTTCATTGTTGGGTTTCGTAAGAGAGGTTTGCGTGAACCGTCTGCTCCGGTAGAGGGCACTAATTACTTAGGGGTCATTTGAAGCTGAGATAAGTGCTTCAAGTTTCTGAATAGTCAACGATTCTTTTAAAAGAGGCGTTTTATTTTGGACATCTTCTTTGTCAGGAGTAGTGTCGTGAAGGTGTTCGACGTATCTGGCTGACTGTGATGAAATTGCGCAGCTAATGCATCAGCCTTGGCTTTACCATCTTGACAAAATTTGTGTTATCGATATGTAACGAACGAAATTGCTTAGTACTCTTTGCTGCCGTAGTGCTTATTGTGGGCACTATTCTCCATATCTAGTCATTGGGGGTAAAACGGTTTGATTTGAAGCAGAACTTAAGAAAGTAGCCGTGTTTAGCAGCTCTGATTGTTTTTTCGGGCGATGGCTGTTTTGAGTTTACTGTGTTCATGGATAAGTATAATTATAAAGATGTGATCTTTGGAAAATACGTTTCGCGAACTTTTGTTGTTGCAGAGCATTCTGCCGTCCACCAAGGTGTTGAGGGGCGAGAGGATGTTTTCCTAGTATGCATGGCCGTCTTGTCAGCATCAAGGATGGATGTGATACATTTTTATAACATGGATGTATAGCTGATGTCACTTTGGAATCATCAGTGTTATCATCCCGTTGGTCTTTTTGTAATTACCAATTTGTTACAGGGAAATGGCTTGACAGAGTCGTTAGAAAGTGAGACAGACTTTGTAATAGGTCGAGATTCAATTGATACATGAAGTTGAGTATTGATTGCATAATGGTCGCTTCCTAATGGATATGCAGTAGTCTGCCAAGAACATTGGCTTGAAAGTGAATGTGAATTTCTATGTTAAGTCAGCTGCTGACGAATTTCCTCTAGAAATATCGCAAATCTAATGTGTGAGCAAGCATTCATGTCAACAATATTGTTTTGTCTTTCAAAAAAGTTTGTATAGTAAGTCCACATTTAGATGCGGACTTAAAAACCCATAGAGAGTTATGGGCATTAAAGTCACCGACAATAACATTTTCCAATTGTCTATCATTGGTCTAACATAAACATTAGGTTGTGTAAATATTTAATAATGCATGGGTTAAGATAATTTGAAATGAGAAGCAGAAAGACCCAAAGGAAGCATTGATTTGCTGCAACCCAAGCTCGGTGTTGAGTTGAATAAAATGAAAGGTAATGCTCAACTGGACGTAGATGGCGCATCAACCTCGCCGTTTATCTGGACGGTTTCCTGCAAGGGATAGTTTCGTATAGTGTAATATTATAGAGAAGTTTTCGTCATGGGGGATAATAATATTAATACTACTAATAATTTTAAATTCATATTGCGCAGTTTCTATGACGCATCAATATACCTAACTGCGCATAACAATAATACAAACGAAGAAAGACAATGAGATTCATGAGGAAGCATTACAGTGCAATTTTTATCTGAAAAATCATCCTAAAATTTTAAAGTAAAACATAATTGAACTGATAATTGCATAATCATAATTCATAAAAGAAATGTCTGATATGTGGAAACCAAGTAGATAATGTACTTAACAGTGACCATGGGAAATTGTTTTTTAAATAGATGTGTTTTAAGGAAATTTTCGAAACTGTTAATTGATGATGGTTGTCGACTGATTGAATGAGGGAGGTTATTCCAGAGTTTTGGTGCATCACCAAAAAAAAAAAAAAAAAACACGGTCACCGGAGGTAATTTCCATCTTGCACCGTGGGTGACTGAGGAGCATGGTGTCATTTTGAACTACGACGTCTGTAAAACTTGGTTGCTTTCACGGGGATAAGTTCGCTGAGATATAAGAGGCAACCAAACCATGAATAGCTGAAATGTGTTCGCATCTGAGTTTAAAACGGTATGCCTCTTGGCCGTGACCAAACCTTTGGCATTTGAAACATCTGATAACTAGTGTATATGCATTGTTACGGGGAAATTTTCAAATGTAATGCATACGGTTCGGATCCAGGACAAAGTTCAGGGCTCGAGACTCCTTTGGTCGCGTCGCATACCGCACCCTGCAGTTGGTCATCCTTCCATGGTAGCCACGTTTGTGTCGGCGTAACCCAGTCCAATGGTCCAGCAAGGACGTATTCGGCGATGGCTGCCCCAGCGGTATGCTGGTCCCTGCTAGCCAGGGCTAATGGTCCGTGATGGTCTGATGGATGGCGAACCTCTCTGCCTCCCCCTGGCGTGGCAAGTGGCAGTGAGGGATTGATCATTAAATGCGATAACAATAGAATATCCCAGACCCCTTCAAAAATTCGTACCAAAGAATCTGATACCAAAATAAATGAAGAAAAAATTGTGTGAGCCCTAAAGAGAATGCACGCAATGCACACAAAAATAGAACGTCTATGGGAAGTATTCATCCTATAGTTATGTTGATCTATTGTGTCAGATCTCTTCCTCCCTCCACCTTCTCTTCCCTACCCCCCCTCCCAACTCTCCTTGGCTACAATTTGTTTTCTTATGTTCTTGTGGTACTAGATCTTTGTACATAGCAATGTTGTCGGCGTAACCCAGTCCAATGGTCAAGCAAAGACGTATTCGGCGATGGCTTCCCCAGCGGTAAGTTGGTCCCTACTAGCCAGGGCTAGTGGCCCTTGATGGTCTGATGGATGGCAACCCTCTCTGCCTCCACCTGGCGTGGCTCGTTGCAGTGAGGTGATTGAATGCGATGACAAAATGCCATAATTTTCATCTTAGATATGATTTTGATTGCAGAAAATCAAAACTGTGCGCATTCTGATATTTAACTTAAGCAGATAAAATGCAAACTCGTCCTCGGAAAAAAACGACGGCGAGCTGTCTTCGGGGCGAATTGATTCGAGGGCGAGTTGTCTGGCCACCGGAAAAGAAGCATTGATTTGCTGCAACTCAGTTTCGGTGTTGAGCGTAATAATAATAATAAAGGGTGATGCTCGACTGGACGTATATGGCGCATCCACCTCGCCGTTTATTTGGACGGTTTCGTGCAATGAGGATATAGTTCGGTATACTGATAGAGGAGTTTTCGTCATCCCGACTTTCCTGGATGCAAATAAATTGAGGCTTTTCAGCTAGGGAGTCGATATAGTGGAAAAACTCCCGCTGTTTGTCATTAGGCCTCGTGCATTCCATTGTAAAATGAGGATCGCCATAAAAAAGATAAAGAAAAAGTGTTATTAGAGCAAGTAGTGTGATGTGACAGATTACGGAAAATTTGGCAAGCATAGAATGAATTTCGCTTGGAGTGACGCGTGATTGAAAGCACGTTTGTGCAGCTTACTTCTGCAACCAATTAAAGTCTGTTGCTTTTTCCATCTTTTAGATCCAGGTTACTTATGACAAACACTACGAAGGCAATAAGCTGTTCGTGTGACCGTTGAGCCATTCGATTGGTTTCATCTGGTTAATCTGCCTGTCTTTCTTCAGAAACTCGCTGTTTCTACTTGTGTGGATTTGTCTACCATTTTGTGGTGTAGGCTTTGGTGCTAAGCGTCGTTTATTTGTGTTTGAGGGCGCTCTTCTAGTGGCGGCGGTGATGTGTGTTGGACAGAAGTAGTCGGGAGTTTGTGTGCGTCAGGTTCTGCAGTATATTACTAGTAACCTGGACTGTATGTTTCCAGTATCAAGGCCATTCTCTTTGTAGTCATCCTTTCCGCTAATTGTGGGAAAAACTGTTTTCGTGAAATTGGTTGGTATGGTGATGTGAGATGTTTGTCGTTTCCCATGTTTGGGTCTTGGCACATAAACATACTTCCAGGTTGCGGGTAAAATACCCGTACGATGTTCAAACATAACATAAACCTTTTTTTGTATGCTTCTTTGTTAGATTTTTACAGGAGGGTTTGGCGCATACTGCTGTTTGTCTCTGGGAATGAATCTTTTGAAGCTGACATCACAGATAAAAGGTCCATAATAAAACAGACAAACAAATAATTATTATCAAAAGCGATGTACTTAGTGTTGGAAAGAATTCGTTGTATCTGGCTAACTGTTGGGTAGTTAAATAACTTGAGCATTAAAAACAAATCTGTGTCATCATGACATATAGTATCATTAATTTGTAATGCAGGAAATTGTTTTCGGTCATGACTTTGCCCTTGTACTACTTTATACTGTGAGTTCCATGTTCACAATCACGGACCAGAGTCGTAAAAAGTGGTTGTTTAGCAGTTCTGATTGTTCTTTGGGCGATGTCTGCTTTGGATTTAAACACTGATGAATCCGCATAGGCACGTGATCTTTCAGAGATATGTCTTGGTGGGGATTTCTGGAGAGCCGGGATAGTTGCTCTAGTGGGAGTGGTATCTTTTCGGGTTTTGTTTAAACGGTGGACAGCCGTAACACCTAATTGTGTTTTTTTTTTTTTTTTTTGTTCAATGAATCTAGGAGATCTGATTCGGGGACGTCAGTCGGTACCCCTGTCATTACCCCTCTCGCTGTCGGAGAAGGGGTAGGTCTTACATTTCTATTTCTCCTGGGCTAGTATGTCAATAGTTCCTATCTTGCTTTTTAGCTTTGCCTTAACGATCGCCGCTTATGTATTATCTCAGATGGTCATATTTTCGTTTGCGGAGTTAGGATTACATTTCTTCAAGGTGGTGTGATGGATCCTCTGGGTTTGAGGAGATGCGCCTTATGCGGAGGGCCTGTTTTTATGTGATACGCTTGAATGTGTGGTTAGAGAGAGAGAACAAGATTGTAGTAGACACACGTGTGGGTCATTTGGCTTTGTGAAGATTTCGGTTAGGAGATGGCCATTGTGAAGGTCATAATATTCTAGGATTAGATAACTATGGAAGTAGTGGAGAATGTGTAGTTATTATATATACGTCATATAATCACAAATTATCTTCACTTTGACAATGAATTTATGCGTTCTTGATTTTTTTTTTTATCAATGTCTAGTCGAAGGTGCCGAGAATTGATGGGGAGGAAACGCTATCGGAATCCTACTCTACTTACGACTCTAGCAAAATTATATGAGATGCATACTTAGAGTTTTGGAGCACCTGCTCTCCGCGGATTGAGACGAGGGACGGGGCACAGTCAAGGTGGCGTGTTGGTAGTCCGTGCTCTCAAGTCTGTGTCTCCTGTCCGTCTGTTCCTCTGTCTTTAATCTGCCTCACGGCCTCCTGCTGGACTTTCCCGAAGGTCCGGGCTATGTCGGTAATCCCAAAATGAACATTTGGGAAGGGCCGGAACCAGTCCCGGACGAGGGCGATGTTCCCATCGAAACAGTGGAGATGGATTTTTTTATTTTTTTATTTTTTTTATTTTTTTTTCTTTTGGGGGGGGGGGGGGTTGGGCTGACATTTCTTGCTACACATCAGCTGGGAAAGAATTGTAGCATTACTTCCCTAACTAGAGATGCCGAGGTAAGGGAGTAAACGCTATCAGATAATCATTAGGCCCCAGCTAAGGGAGGAAACAACAAAACATAAATAACAACTATGCTCAGGCTCCGCCTGCAGGGTCGGCAGAGCCATCCCACGGATGTCCGCCATGTATTGTCCTGGCCCACATCACCGACAAAGAGTGGGGTGTTGTACCACATGTCGGGACAGGGTTTCAGGTGGGGCGAGTCCGTCTCCACCAACAAGCGGTTGCTGGGGATGGCCCGCACGGCCTCCTGCTGGACATGCCCAAAGGTCCGGGCCAGGCCGGTTATCCCAAAATAGGCATTTGTGAAAGTCCAGCAGCAGTCCCGGACGAGGGCAACATTCCCACCGCAACAGTGGAGATGTATCCTCTGGAACGGCTGGAATCTCTGCCTTTAAATATCAGGCGGAGAGCAAGCCGGTGGGGCACCGTGCTGCAGATGTCAGCAGTACTACCCCGGAGGTGCATCACATGGACAAACCCCAGTGTTCCCAGGGAGAGGATCCTTTTAAAAAGGTCCTCGTGGGGTCCTACCTGGTTCCTGGGTACTGACAAGTCAAAGCCCACTTCGATCACTGCAACAACCCGAGGGTGTTGCAAGTTGCAAACAAAGGATTCCCACTGACCGGTGGTGAACTTTGTTGCCTTCTTTGGGTGGATTCCCACCACCACCTTGTATTTGAGGTCCTGATGGAAATGGCCCTCAAATCCGGATCAAAAAAGTTCATCAACCCCCCAGCAAGTCAGACCGGCATCCTTGGCGTCCTCCCTAGGGGCCAATGTTCTGTTTTGAAGGGAATCCATTTGGAGCCGGTCTAGATGGACGGGGTACAGTCAAGGTGGCTTGTTGGTAGTCTGTGCTCTCAAGTCTGAGTCTCCTGTCCGTCTGTTCCTCTGTGTTTGATATGCCTCATGGCCTCCTGCTGGACTTCCCCGAAGGTCCCGGCCAGGCCGGTTATCCCAAGATAAGCATTTGAGAAAGTCTGGTACCAGCCCCGGACGAGAGCGATGTTCCCACCGAAACAGAGTAGGTGGATCCTTTTGAACGGCTATAGCATCTCTGCCTTACAAGACGATGTCCTCATAACTTCCCCGGAGGTGCATAACAGGCACGTATCCGAGGGTTCCTAGGGAGAGTATCCTCATAAACATGTCTTCTTGGTGCTTCACCTGGTTCATGGGCAGTGAGAAATCAAAACCCAGTTCCCTTACTGCAACAGGGTGTTGCAAGAGGCGAACAAAGGAGTTCCAATGCTTGGCAGTGAACTTCGTAACCTTCTTCGGGTGGATCCCCAACGCCACCTTGTATTTGAGTGCCTGATGGAAGTGGCCCTCAAATCCGGTCTCGGCGAACTTCTCTGGGTCGCAGAAGTTCACCACTCCCCCGGCAAGTCAGACCGGTTACACTAATATCCCTTTCCGTCGTTTCACACTGCTCTCGGTGAAACTTTCCCCTAGACGGGTTTTCTGCTCGCAACGTGGGTGATCTTATGTACTTGAGTTTGTTGTGCATCTGCGTTTTGGTTTTTTCGATCCCATGTTCAGCAAGTTTTCAGAGGAGGGACTCGTACGCGGCAGCGTCAGCCGACGTCCCGCTCAGTTCTTCGTTCACTGCTGCCTCGCTACGTAATTGAAGTAACAGTCTCTCTTCGTCTTTGGTCCACGCTCCAGCCATTTGCAAAATTCCCTCAAATTTCAACAGCACAAAACGTCAACGGATTTCTCCTGCACACTGTAAACCCAGCACTTGACGAGAAAAGCACAAAATACGAAAAAATCAAGCAAGAGGCGGGGACTGTATCAGACTTTACTGGAAGAGTTAAGAGCTAGACACTAGAGGAAGACGAAGAAGGAGGAAGCATCAAATCGATCAAGTACACTGTAAACCTATATCAGCTTGTATACACGGCGTGCTAATTAAACAATACAATGCACAGCACAATGCAAAACAATGCCGTCGCACTGTGAACGCCACATTGCACACGAAACGACATACTATGTAGTGTCGTGTGTATGTCTACAAACACGAATTACTAGTACCCTGTACGTGTGGATTTGGGAGGTCGAGTGCGCGTTAGCTAGCTGAAAACGTGTGCATGACCAGAAAAAAAAAAACATGACCTTTGACATAATCTGCATATTTTCACCGGTGTTTCATCGAGACAACCTTTCACGCTGGGCGCTCTCGGTGAACCACCGGGTGATTTCCCGTTGAACTATCGGTGTTTACCCAGGACGCTTCTCGGGTAAAAATTGCCCAAAATTTCATCGGTGTTTCACCAAGGCTTCCCCTAGTTTTCAACCGAGTGACCTTTCACACTGCGGGGTTCCCCGGGTACCCCCAGGTGCCCCCGGGGAAGATTTTCTTCAGCGGGAAAGGGGTATAAGCCTTCTCTTGAGTGGGGCCGCCCTTCGCCCTTCAGCTATGCTAACGGTTTCGGGCCTGCGAAACTTACGGTGTCGACTGTGAATTCGGCAACTTCTGTGAAGATATATTAAAACAAATACCATTCGTGAAATTAAAAAGTATTCCTTCCCTAATACCTACCCAACGACTTCAAAATGTTTCTCATAAATTATTCTAAATAGTTATAGCTTTTTTTTTTTTTACTGAATTTAAGTTTAAGCATAAAAATAGCTCATTTTTATTTCTTGCAGAAACTTATGATAGACAACAATGCTGTGACATGTTTTTGTTTGTTTTACATTTCCAAACAAAATTTTACGTTTCATTCCTTCCACTTTCCTTGCGATATTTGCCAAAGTCTGCAGTATTTCACTATTGGCGTTTCTCTTATGAGATCCCCATGTATAGGTATGTGCAGTGAAATCTCAGTTGACAATGACGTCATCTAAACCAATTTCTTAAAGTGAGTGAAAAGGATTATAATTACAGTCTATCGCTTTTTGATAATAAAAAAACAACAATATACACAATCTAAATGCGCTCGATGTTAAGTGGAGCATTTGACATAAACTGCTCCATTACGCACCTACATTTTTATCTCTCTGAGTCCCATCGTGTCCAAAGCGCTGTCAGTTGAAACACCTTACTACGGAAGGTATATCCCCATCGTAACGAGAAAAGTTTCAAAGTCGATATTTTCGGAGGGGGGTAGATCCTCAGAAACGAAAGTCATGTTGACAACATTAGTTGGAGTGAGTTTTCTTTGTCTTTTTTTGTATTCGGCGTGCCTCAGTTAACGTTTTGAGATGACAAATCTGTTTGTAGATCTTCGTCTGAGAGGTTTGCTGGAATTCGTTTCATGACGCCTTTTGTTAGAATGTTCCTCATTTTGGTGGTTTTCACTGCGCAACTATTGCAGAAACTGGATATTAGCTTTTTTTTACATTTTAAAACAGTTTTGGGGGGGGGTTTACCTCTTACCTCTTTCACTTTCTCTGCAATTTTGTTTGGATGGGATTGCACTGCGTTAATTTTATTTAATCTACGGCAGTTATTGCTACGTAAGGTATAAAACAGGAGCGGGATGGGCGACAGTGTGTGTTTAAAGAATCGCTATATGAAGGTCATTTCAGCTCAATTGTACCTGCTTGTGAAGGCGGAGTTGGATGTACGGCCTTGTGGTAATACAATAATAAACAAATGGATGGAACTGATGGATACAAGTGAAAGCGTCCATTGTTCAAAAAGAGCTGCTTTAAGGTCGCGGCAACTACTAAGGGAAATGGGGTGGTATGTACAAGTTAAATTGTCTTCACTCTTCAGGCGAGAGCTGGTTGTTGGTCGTGGAGTACTTACTAAACTTACTGAAACGCCGCACATGCATCTTGGAATAGTGTACCATATAGAATGTAGTGCTGCAAGGGTGAGGAGGCTATTCGCAATGAGTAATCAAGAAATGACGGTAGCTGTGTTTTTGAAATTGTTGAGTGATGCTGCATTTACTGCTGGAGGAGGGGGATTACAACATTGGCTGGTTTAATGCCCCATGCTCACGTTAATTAATGCATTTTGCTTCGGTGACTCCTTGACTTCATAGTTTTGTCACTAAGTCCTTTTATGTTATAATTGTTGAAATTATTTTGATAACTTCTTTTCTCGGTGGGTGGTCGGTACTTGAATCAGAGGTCTTTACTGATCATTTGCAGGAGTTGCTGGTGCCTAACAGTGCTTTGACCTGTTTCTGGTTCTTACATTTAAGAACAAAGCTGTGCTTCACCTTGTGTTTTACCTCATCTACCTTTCCTGCGATGTTGTTAATTTCTCGGGCGACCTGGATGGGGTTACATTGGGTGATATTTTTTGTGTATAGTCTATACCAGTGATGGTGACATATGGTGTGTTGGTAGGGCGGAATAGGCGTATGGGGGTATGAAATGAATCACTGTCATATTCATTTTCGTGTGTCAGATCAACCGTACCTGATCGTCGTCTTTTCTTCCCCTGCCTGTTACTTCAATAGAATCAGAATCCTGGCGGCCAGGATCCGACTCCATGTCGGAGCTAGAAATGACTTGAAAAATGGGATGGATGTAAAGGTGTCTGTGAGGACCACGGGTGAGGGGCGGGGGGGGGGGGGGGTAAAAAGGTACAAACATATATGAAGAGTTTGTTTGCAAAAACTGATAAGTCAATTTTTGAAGATTTTGAAATACGTACTCTGTCATAAAGTACAAAATAATACTTTTTAAATAATGCATTGGTCATTACAAATAAAGATATATTTTTGAAGTTATGGTCAAAAGATGCAAAACTTTCCTTATTAATCTCTTTTAAGTTTTCTTGATCTTTAAACGCAAATATCTCCACTTGGCGAATATGAACTTATCGGTTTTTGCGAACAAACTCTTCATCTCTCTCTCTCTCTCTCTCTCTAGGGGCGTATATTATATATATATATATATATATATATATATATATATATATATATACATATACATGCATATATATATATATATAAGAGTTTGTTTTGCAAAAACCGATATAAGTCCATTTTTGAAGATTTTGAAGTACGGTCTCTGTCATAAAGTACAAAATAATACCTTTTAAATGATATATTGGTTACGACATATAAAGGTATATTTTTGAAGTTATGGTTAAAGGAAGCAAAACTTTTCTATTCTCTTTATTTATCTTGACATTTAATCGAAAATACCTCCATTTGATAAATATGGACTTATCGGTTTTTGCAAACAAACTTTGCATATATATATATATATATATATATATATATACAGTGCGAGAAGAAGAGCATTTGTGGACGTAGCTAGTGATCAACGTGCGTGTTTATTGCCGAGCTTTCGGTCTCCTTATGACCTTCTGTAATGATACAAAAATTACTCACTCGTATGGCTACACTCGTAATAATATAAATATAACCAGCATGATTCTATAATGTCTATGCCATCAATGAATTCATAATTGTATAGCAAAATACAGCAATCATAATATACATAATTGATTTCATATTATTGAATACATTTCATACCAAACTCATATCATAAAGTCCAATTCAATATCATCATGTTATATGACATGATCATATAATATAAAACTAATCATTTTTATGCCTCCGCCACGAAGTGGTGCCGGAGGCATTGTGTTTTCGGGTTGTCTGTCCGTACGTCCGTCCGTCCGCTTTTGTTTACGCGATAACTTGAGTAATATTTACTGGAATTTTATTAAAGTTGGTCCAAGTATGAAGTATGATAAGGCAATATTTTGAAAAGATTTTGGGGGAAATCGGCTAAAGGTCAAAGGTCAAGGTCAAAGCATGAAAATGTATTCGTTTACGCGATAACTCAAGACTGGATAGAGCAAATTTCACCAAACTTTGTAGGAGGATGATGCATGATAGGACAATTACTTTATTGGTTTTTCAGTGAAATCGGACACAGGTCAAAGGTCAAAGATCAAGGTCAAATCCTAAAATTTGTCTGTTTACATGATAACTCAAAACTGGATGAAGCAGCTTTCACCAAACTTGGTCCGAGGATGATGTATGATGGGACAATTAGTTGAGTAGATTTTAGTGACATTGACAAGAGGTCAAAGGTCAAAAAGTCAAGGTCAAATGCTAAAAATTTTGCCATTTCCCCCATATCTATGCAATGCCCGCAGTTATTTTCTTGAAACTTAGTGTAGACATGTACACCTGCGTAAAAATTCTCCAGAGAGAGTTTCATGTCATAAGGTCAAAGGTGAAAAGGTCAAAGGTTAGGTAAAAATGTTGCAATATCACTTTTCTCGCAAATGGTTCAATGTATCTTCATGGAACTTGGTACATATGCATGTACTGACTGTCAGGGATTATCTAGGGAATTTAGGGGTCATGGGTCAATAGTCAGGGGTCAAAGGTTAAGGTCAACTCCTCAAAATGTTACTATTTCCCTCATATACTAGTATAGGCAGTGATTGCATTATAAGTTTTAACATTTAATATGTGTACATGTATTACTTAATGGAGATTCTCTTGGAAATTTCCAGCCAGAAGGTCAAAGGTCAAAGGCTAAGGGTCAAATGTCAGGTTTAAATGAAAAAATAATATTTTGTACTGTATTTACACTCTTTCTTCATTCCTTGAAAATTATACTCAATGCATAAACTTATAAGGTCGGTCAGAAGTCAAGTAAAAATTTTCAATTCCCCAAATATGTGTACCTGCACTCTTTAATAGACAATGATAGTAAACCAGTTCGTGGAAAGTGAACATTCAAGATATTTTTGACAAACCTGTTATTTCGATATTTTGCCAGTTATGTGAAACTGTCATCACACATTGTGAAGACATTGTACTATACACCTATTGGGAGAATCATGCATTATGGCGGAGTCATAAGTCGCCATAGCGACATTTCTAGGTTTTTTTTTTGTTTTTTTTTTTTTGTCGACAATAATACAGCATGTGGCAACAGTGCAAAACGTAATTAGCTATATATAATACAGTACAACAGCCACGCGTCGTCTGGCTATAAAATGTAACAATATAAATAGTAAGTAATAGTAATAGTAATAGTTAATAATCAACGTTGGCGAAGGTGATGGGACAAACTATCACTTCCGAGGCGATCTGGATGTAGCTATCTTTCCGAAGCGCAGCTGAGGAAAGATAGCGTACACATTCAGATCGTCGAGGAAGTGATAGTTTGTCTCATTGCCTGAAACTAAAAGTTGATTATTTGCTTTATATTCCACATCAAGGGTCCTAGAAACTCCCATTTTATTCCACATCTGAAACCGTTTTAGCTGTCTTTAGGTATAATCCTTAGGGCTTAGGCTACAATTGTCATGTGCGCGTAGATGACAAAACAATGAATTTGCTACGCGCACCGCTCGGCACTGAAGTGAAAGTGCGTTGCACTGTGTACTATCAAGTGACCTAGTTAAATGATAGTCCACAGTGCAACGCACTTTTATTTCGCGCGTACTCATCTCGTGTTAAGACTGTATGGACTGCCAGAGATCAGCAAAACAAACAGTTGTCTTTATAGATGACAAAACAATGAATTTGCTGCGCGCACCGCGCGACACTGAAGGGAAAGTGCGTTGCACTGTGTACTATCAAGTGACCTAGTTCTTCTCAGGTGATGTGATGGGCAAAACTACGCTTTATCACGTGATCAGCTCTTGACCAATCCTATAGCAAGATTCTTAGTATGTGGAATATAATATATAGTACAACCATTTACATGTATATCTATACATGTCATAGGCCAATAATATAACATAATAACTGTTCACATAATAAAGTAAGGGTTGACCTTATTAATGGCGGATATAAATCTTGCGGTGGTGTCTGTGTGGTTGAGTGTGTCTGTTCCTGTGTGTATGTGTGGGTTGGCGTATGGTAGCATGCGTATTACATTGTTGCGCATGTGCAGTTAATGGTCCGGTGGTTAACGGTCAACATTGATGCCATTCGGCTGTAAAGCTTTTAGTGTGGCTATCCAGCAGGATTCACGATTTAGAATCACAGCGCGGGTCTTCTTCTTGATTAGTTCAATGGCAGTGATTTGTAAGCAGTTCAGGCTGTGTTCTGAAAGGTTGAAGTGCCATGTGTATAGGAGGTGATTTAATTGTGTGTTGAATATTCGTATTTTTGAGCGAGTGTTGTTGAGTCGTGTGTAGAGTGTGGTTTCTGTTTTGCCAATGTATTGCTTCTTGCAGAGTGTGCATGTCAGTAGATTGATGACCCAGGTTGATTTGCAAGCAATGTAGTCTGTGATGGGGTATGTGCGAGTTGTAGTAGTACTTGTGACTGAATTTGTTTCTGTAATGTGTTGGTGTAGGATGCATTTGTTTGATTTGCATTTGTAGAAGCCAGATTTGGAGTTGATATCTGTGTGTCGATGGAGTGTTTGTGTTTTCGGGTCTTTTGCATTAACTAAGATATCACGGAGTGATCTCGGTCGGCAGTATGATATGAGAGGGGTCGGGAAAAAATTTCCGAAGTGATGGTGACGACTGTAGTGTTGAGAGGTGCTGTTGGATGATGCGTAGGATTCGTTTTTCCGTGGCTCTGTTGAATGTGACAGTGAAGATTGGTCTTTGTGTTTTTCTACGCTTATGGTAGGTGAGGAGTTCAGATCTCTTTTTGTTTGTTTGTTTGTTTGTTTGTTTTTTATCTTGTTATTGCATCATTTGTGACCCTGCACCACAAAACAAACAAGAAGTCGCCAGACATGAAATAAATTTCAGTTAAGGACATATTCTGAAAAAGCAGACTTTTAGCTTTAAAATGATGTATAACTGAAATCAAATGGACTCTTCTAACCTATCTTAATGTTGGAAAGGAGGTACACACTCTGAAAAAGTGTGAACTGAGAAAAGAGGCCCTGCAGTAGAGTGTCTCAAGATCTTAATCTTTACCAAGCCATGTTGAGTGGGCAATGAATGGGACAAATACAGGATGTAAACCACCAGAATAACAACAATGAAGCGATTATCGGATTGAATTGAAATTAGAAATGCCTTATAACCACATTCTGTCCTTAATCGATGCCAATTTTCAAAGCAGTAACGCCATCCTTTCAAAAGTTATAGGACTTGAAAGTGAAGAGTGTGTACAAGGTTTTTAAGCAATGAAAACGGGACTCTAAATGCACACTCAATCACACTATTCTGCCAAATAATGCTCAAAAAAACGGCTAGAAAGCATACCTTCTTGCCTGTTTTATGATCCCAAATTTTAGCACAATGTGGAAGAAGACTTGACCTTCCAGAAAATATTTAAAAGTCAACATCGGCTCGGTTGACCCATTTCACCTGTTTTCAATCCTCACACAAAATCAGTATATGCGACTTTTTGTTCGTTGTGTGTGTGTGCACGGTCACATTTACTGTCTCTGAGTCGTATTTGCGTCTTACGAAATGACTGAAACTCTTCGAGATGATGCGGTTCGTCTTCTGGGTTAGAGCAGATACGTCTATCGCTGAGGGCATGTTGTATGTTATCCTGTGGAATGTGTGTTTGGGATGGCATAATGTAGTTAGAAGGTATGCATGTGTGTCCGTAGGTTTAGTAAAGATTTCTGTGTTTAGGTTGTCATTGTGGAGTAGGAGGTATGATTGAAATGCGAATTTGATAGTGGGGTGCGCTTCATTTAAGGACAGTTTGAAGTTCAACAGTGTGCGTGGCGATCCTGGCCATATGAATTGGATGTCATCAATGAAGCGTTTCCAACTGCCTGACAAGATGCTTGTGGTGTTGGTTTTCGAGAAGATCTGTTTCTGCTCTAAGTCAATGATCAATAGATTTGCACGTGAGGGAGTGCAGGGGGTCCCCATGGCAGTTCCATGGGTTTGCTTGTGTATTTTGCCTTGACACTGAAAGTAGTTGAGATTAAGAGCAAGCTCCAATAGGCGCAAGAGTTGGTCAGTCGGGGGATGTGGGTTGATGGGGCTGTCCAGTGCGCGTTTTGTTGCTAGGATACCCTCATTGTGATGGATGTTGGTGTACAAACTACGTATGTCAGCTGATACTAATATGCTACGTGGTGAAAATGAGGCATGCTTGTTGTTTATTTCCTGGATGTGTTGTAAGAAGTGTGTTGTGTCTTGGATGAGAGAGGGCAATTTTTGAACAAGCGGTCTTAGGTGTAAATCGACAAGTCTGGAGTTTTCTACAGTTGGACATGCGCATCCGGATACGATCGGTCTCCCAGGGTTGTTTTCTTTGTGTATTTTGGGTAGGAAATAAATGTTAGGGCAGGTTTGGGTGTGGTGGGTTTAATACCCTCTTGCCCTTGGGATCAATATCTAGTGGATCAATGGCTTCCTTTACTTGTTCTAGATAAGTTTATGTGGGGTCTTTGGCTAGTTGTTTGTAGGTGTTGTTATCTGATAGTTGTCGTTCGCCTTCAGCAATATAGTCAGCGATTAACATTATGACAGTTAATGAGCCTTTATCCACTGGCTTGATTACAATGTCCCTATTTTTGTCCCTTTATTGTTTTCTTTACAAGGGCAGCAGATTTCAGATATCTGCATAAGTCAGCATATTGATAAGATCTTTCAAATTTACGCTTTTTTCGATGCTTATCTTTAACAGCTTTAGAACAAGCTGGAGTCCACCATGGATTAGGTCTGCGAGTACCTTGTCTTTTAAGTGGGATAGCACTGTTGGCAGCTGTTTGAATACACTGAATAAAGAAATCATACAACATGTATATATTAGTTATGGGCTGTTTTACCTCATTGTGACGTCTCAAAAGTTCTTGCTCAAATAACTCCCAGTTGGCCCTTCGAAAGGACCAGGATTGGGGAGATCTGGTAGGTGGAGGTGCACAATTGGGCGAAAATGAGACAAACATATCAATTAAATAGTGGTCGCTCAAAAAAGTGTAAGGAGAAACCGACCATGTACATTTTGAGGAAAGAGAGCGAGACGTTAAGGTCAGATCTATGGCTGATAAGGAGCCTCTATGAATGGCTATGCAAGTAGGAGACCCGTCATTCAAAATAACAATATCTTAATCATTACAAAATGTCTCAACATTCCTTCCATTAGTGTTAACTTTACTGCTACCCCACATTGGGTTGTGGGCATTAAAGGCACCACATATAATAAAATTCGGAAGACAATTAGCCACCAATGATGAGAGATCATTGAGTGAAATATGCTGGGAAGGGTTGTACAAGTATAAATTAACTTGTTTGAATTATATTGAATATTGATTTGTATGGCCTCTAAATGGGGCGGGGTATTCACAACATTACAACAAATGTTGTTCCTCACATAGATAGCAGTACCACCGCACCGACTTATATATCGATGCTTACTTATTAGACTATATTCCGGCAAGTGTAATAAATTGTCTTCTTTTAACAACGTTTCTTGGATAGCTAAAACAGCGGGTGGGGTAGATAGTGTTTGAAGATGGTTAAACAGCTCGCCTCCATTAGTATGGAGACCGCGAGCATTCCATTGAATGATGTTTAGAGCCATGATTGGAGAGAGGATAGAGTAAGAGAGTAGTAAAAACAAAATCATTTAGCTAGTAATGTATGAATTTCCGTCGGTGAGACGTTTGATTTTAAGCAGGTTTGGGCGGTTTCGACGACTAGCTGCAAGCGATTGCTTTTCGAGGAGCTGGGGGTCTAAGTTATTGATAACAAAGACAACAAATGAAATGAGCTGTTCATGAGTTAGGGGGATTGGAGTAGAGAGAGAAGATGTTTGTGTTGATTGAGAATCTGTTTCTACTTGTGTTGACTTATCTTTACGAGCTGGTTTAGGCTTAGGGAGAGATCGCCTCGTTAGATTTGCTGTCGAGCGTTGGTTTGTAATTGGCAAGGGGTCGGGATGTGAGGAGACAGGGGTAGGTTGCGGTTGCGGTAGAGGATGAGGGGTGGGGTTGGATGGTGGATCGGGACGGGAGGGCTCTGGTGGAGGAGAGGGATTTGAGTCTTTCAATTGAGTATATGAATATAAGAACGACCCAAGTCCATGGAAGATCATTTCGAGTAAACTAAAAAAAAACTTCATATCTTTTTTATTTGTCCAATAATATTCTATTTAACTGTGGTGGGAAGGCAACATTGTATATACAAATTAGAACATATATCATTATGACAGTTAACATTTACATTAATTGTGGAGAGGCCATTTTGTGTGGTGGACTTGGGTCGTTCTTTGATTCATATGGACTTGGGTCGTTCTTTGATTCATATACATGATATTCTGCTATAGAGATGGGAGAAGGATGAGAGAGGGCGCTATTATATGAATGTAAGAATGACCCAAGTCCTTCATTCTTACATTAATATAAGATTTAACTCATTCATTTCAGGCACTTCCGGGGGTAATTAGGATTTATCATGTACACACAAGATGAGTCCATGCATAAGCTACAATTTCCCATGTCAAACTGAATTTGGCCAAAAATTGGACTTGGGTTGTTCTTATATTCATATACTCAATTGCTTGACGGCCTCAGCATACAATATTTTGTTGGTGATCTTTTTTGTTTGGACTTTTCGGGCTGCCTTATAGAAAGCGCAGCCAGCGTATTCGGCGCTGTGGGAGCCGCCGCAACGCAGACATTTTGGTGATGCTTTTTGTGAGCACGTTTCAAAGTCATGTTCCTCTCCACAACGTAACAACGCTGTTTGTAGCGGCAGAAATCTCGTGTATGTCCAAATCTCTGACATTTGAAACATCTAGATACGGGTGGAATATATTCTCTGACATCAAACACTTCGTATCCTAATGATACATTTTCGGGTAGTGACTTTTTGAACTTGAGTATAACCGCTCTGGTTGGGGAAGGTGGTTCTTGCGTTTTGTTTCGTTTCGTAATTCTACGAGCCTCTATGACCCCCTCCTTCGCCAGGGCGTCCAAGATCTCATCATCTTGTAGGTCAACCGGGACATTCGTTATCACCCCCTTACCGCTTGGATTGGGCTTGATCCCTGAGTGACCTTTATGTTGAGGTTGCAGAATGTTGTGCATTCAGATAATGTTTTGACTTGTTTTAGAATGTGACACTTGATCAGGAAATACCTATTCTTTCTTTGAACTTGTTTAACGGGCCCAACCAGCCGGTTGAGTTCCCGGGCAAAGTTGATGGGGGAAACGGACGTGATGCATTTTGTTTGGGTGCCAAAAAACATTGAGACTGTGAGATTCTCTTGTCTTATTCCAGCGTTCGGAGACTGGTCCCCAGATGGGGTCGCTATACGTTGTCTTTTCTTTTTGTTGGTAACGGGAGTGAATCCCTCATTACACTCTTCGAACACAATATTGTCTTCCTCTTCCTCCATTGTGGAGAGCGGGGCAACGCGCGACACTGAACAGCACGAGTGTCACGTGAGTAAACTAGCGGGAGCCGAAGCCCCGCGGAAATGTTATTGTTAACTAGAGCGCTATAGAGAAGAAGCCACTCGCCCGTACAGTAAGGAGCCAAATTAAACTTAACAAAGCTCTTCTAAGCAGGATATACCACCGTAAATACCAGGTAGAGAGCCAAAATAACACTAGCGTTTGCAACAGCTGTACTGCAAAGATTTTCACATACACACTAAAGCTCTACTAAGCAGGATATACCACCGTAAAAACCTAGGTAGTGTTGTGCGGCGCGCTGCAACCAAACGTTGCAGTGATGATTTTAGTCTGTCGCGACGCCTCGTACAACATGGTCAATGAATATAAATAAGTAACTACCGACTGAACTTAGCTCGCTCGGTAGTCCTGCGTTATAGCGCGGGAAGAGACAGGCCGGATGCCGCGGACGCCAGGTCGTGCGGTGCTGCTTTTCCTGGCTGGTACGCGGTGTCGCTAGTTTTCCTTAGTCCCTCGCTGTTTTCGGGTTACTTTTTTGTTCCTTGTCTCGTGTCTCCTTGTCTCACATCTATTCTATTCTATTCTTGTATTTAATGGGGACCTATCTTTTGATAATTTTCCCCACCATATGCATATTCTTTATCTAAATTATGAGTTATTAATGAGGATGGGTGGTTGTTAGTTGAAATGAGGGATGTAGCGATATGTGTTGAATTCATAAGTTCGTAATATATTTGAATTGGTTTGTTCTATAGTATTTGTACAGTGTAACAGTGTCACATGGGCGGACTTAAATAATACTCAATCACACTCGTGCCATTCACTTTAATGTACAATTTAATAAACCATTTGTAGAATATTTACAAGACTGAAATCAAGGAGTTGTGACCAACATAAAATGCAAAATCAAAATTCTGAGTGAGATAAATTAAATTACAATACTCTTATATTCGACAACCATGTGAACGGGACCCTGTCTTGGTCCGGTTCCACCTGTACTTTTGGCTTGACACTTCTTCAGAATAATTATAACAGCTTCACTATTAATTCGTTATCCCTGACAATACACTATCTGCTATCAAGCGCAACACTATATGGTTCACACCACCGTAGTGCTGATCCTGAGATGACCAGTCTGCACGCACGACGGTTTACCGCGGTTATAACACTTGCCTTCAATTACACTGCTTCCGTTTCCATCCGGGTTCTGTGTTAACCCGCAACTATCATGGAGTGTATAAATACCAACATTCGAATTATGTGCACATCATATTCATCCTTTTACCAATTTAACATGACCTTCACCTCTCTACTTCGGCGACACTTCCTCGTCATAACCAATCATATCAACAGGGTGTCATGCACCCGCCAGGTTCATCGCTCACCTGCGTTGTCCACAGAGTCACCTTAATTGTCAAACTATTCGCTTCCAGAACATAACTGATTCGTGGGTGGAGCGTCCTTGTATGCGAGGTTGCTGTTCCAGCTCCAAAGTCTCGCGAGGGACCCGCGTTCCGTATTCATTGGCGTCGAAAGTTCTCCCTAGCGAGGGGCGGGCACAGTCGCTCCGCTGCGAATGCGTCGGCCTGGGAGTAGATTCGACCTCGGCCTCGGCGCCATCTACAAAATCATTTAAATGCAACATATACCAATGGGGTGTGTTCTAACCACACACACGAAAACATTATCAGCTTAAAATCCTGACATCACAGTGAAAATTTGAGAACTGCATTATTATCCAATTAACATACAAAATTCACATAATGAAATGTTTCAAACATTGGAAATATAACAGTGCATAGCTTATCAAACATCACCGCATCGTTTTCAAAAACTGTACACCATTATAATATACTTTATCACTTATTCACGGGGTTCTCCGGGGCTGGTGCCCTGAAACACATTCACATCCTTACACACGACAAAGCAGAAATAAAATCGCAATTTAACTTACCAATGACCGGTGTAATATAACCAAAATGCCTCTTCTTCTTGGCTACTGGAAGGCTGCAAAGGCTGTTGGAATACGCCTTCTGGCAGCAAACAAAATCTGAACTCAAATCAGCCAGTATACAGGCTGACGGTAAGGTGGACGGACGGCTCCTGGCCGCAAACGAAATTGGGCTTAGACACAAAATTATCTTGCCAACTGGCGCCTGGGTGTGGCAGGTTGGTTTTCTGCCATCACGGAGTTAACTCAATGTTCTCTCGGTGCAATCAAAATGGTGTCTGCCACGAAAAGATCCAACTCTACTGTTAAATTGCTACTCGACTACGACACTCCTTTTCGAGGCATTTGGAATATTTGATACAACTAAAAGGACTTGAACGAAAACACCTATACCGCACTCTCCCGGAACTGGAGCTATTTCCTGTCTTTTCTCTCTACATTAATTGACATGCAAAAATAAATGAACTCCTCTCGGTCATCGATGGCGCGACTTGTAAAACATTTACACCTGTCCTAGCACTTTCTCTCTCTCACTCTCGCTTTCTCTCTCGCTCACTCACTCGCACTTTTTGTCTCGTTATCCCTACACGTAAACATGTTTGTCTAGTTGAATGACCGATAGGTGTTGTACATGAAACAACCTGGAAATGCATTTTCAATGTGACATTTCACTCCCCCTTTCGAAAAATGCATTTCATAATTAAAAGAAATTACTTATAACACTATCTTTCTCTCTACAGCCGGCTTAGTAGGTCTGCGCCAACATTCTCGCTGCCGCGGATAGCTTCCACCCGGAATCTGTAGGGTTGCAAAGCCAGAATCCAACGCATTAGCCTCCCATTTGCAGGGCTAGCCGTGTTCATGTACACTAGTGGGTGGTGGTCTGTTTCTAGCACAAATTGTCTGCCGTACAAGTATGGTTCGAACTTCTTTACTGCCCAAACTACAGCTACGCACTCACGTTCTATGGTTGAGTATGCTTGTTCTCGTCGAAGCAGTTTTCGGCTCGCGTAGGAGACTGGAAATCGTTCGTCTTGGTGTGTTTGGAGGAGGACTGCTCCTAGTCCAACGTTGGAGGCGGCTGTCCTGAGGATGAAGTCCTGTGACAAATCTGGCAAATGAAGGATAGGGGGGTTAGAAAGTTTTTCCTTCAGTGTTGTGAAGGCCTGCTCTTGGCTCGTTTCCCATTTTACCTTGTTTGGTTCAGCATTTCTGGTCCTGTCTGTGAGTGGTGCGGCGACGGCGGCGTAGTTCGGGATGAACTTCCGGTAGTAGTTCGCCATACCTAGAAAGGATCTGAGCTCTCGTTTGGTCTGAGGCTGACTTACCTCTTGGATGGCTTTGAGTTTTTCAGGGCGGGGTCTTACCTGTCCGTGTTCGATCACATGTCCTAGGAATTCGACGCTTGTCTGTCCGATGAAGCACTTACTTGGTCTAGCAGTGAGCTTTGCGGCTCGTAGTCGTCTGAAGAGTTCTGTGAGTGTACGTAGGTGTTCTTCCCACGTGGTCGAATAGATGAGGATGTCATCGATGTAGTTCACCGTTCCTCCGAGTCGGTCTAGCAGTCTCCTCATCAGTCGACTGAAGGAGGCGGGGGCGTTCACTAAGCCGAAGGGCATCATTGTGAACTGAAAGAGACCATCGGGGGTAAGAAAAGCGGTTAGTGGTTTGGATTCGGCAGCCATGGGTACCTGCCAGTATCCTTTGCTGAGATCTATTTTGGTGAAGAACTTTGCATGGGCGACTTTTGTGAAGAGTTCATCTTGATCTGGTATGGGTTCAGCATCAAATACAGTCACTTTATTGAGTTTTCTGAAGTCTACACAAAACCGGTTGCTGCCATCGGGCTTTTTAACCAGTACTATGGGGGAGGCAATGGGGCTTTCTGATGGCTCAATTACTCCGAGCGATAGCATGGTTTTTACCTCTTCTCTGACTGTGTCTCTAAGAGAGTGGGGAATGGGATATGGTTTACTCTTCAGGTGTTCATTTCCTTTGAGTTTGATGTGGTGTTCGCCTAACGTGGTTCGACCGGGAAGATCAGACAGGACGTCTTTGTACTCGTTGAGGAGTTCGTTGACCTGTTCTTTCTGTGGGGAGGAAAGGGCTGAGTTAATTGAGACATCGTCGAGTGACTCTTTCGCCTGAAATGGGAAAGGCTGTAGGAGAGATGTGTTAGTTAGTGGTTGCTGCGTTTCTTCCTCGTCATCATTTTGCTCTTCGCATTCGATCACGGCGGTACAAGCAGCTTCGGCATCTGAAATAGAGGGAACATCATTTCTAGCGTGATACTTTTTCAGAAGATTGATGTGGAACACCTTTGGTTTCCCGTTGAGGTCGATCCTGTAGTCCATGGAGCTGATTTTGGAGATCACGTCAAAGGGGCCCTTCCATTGTAGAAGGAGCTTATTCCTGTCAGTTGGTAGGAGTAGGAGTACCTTGTCTCCGACTTGTAGCTCCCTGTGTTTTGCCTTCTGATTGTAGTATTTTGCATACCTGTTTGCTGATTTCTGAAGTTGAGTGTGGGCGTTGCGGCATGTCTCGTCGATCCTGTTTCGGAGATCAAGTACATAGTGGTAAGTAGACTTGGTCTCACCTGTTTCGGCTTCTCCTGTCCAGAGTTCTCTCAGGATGTCGAGGGGTCCGCGTACCTTCCGGCCGTAAAGAAGCTCGAACGGGGAGAACCCCATGCTCTCTTGTGGTGCTTCTCTCACTGCAAATAGAAGGGGAGTAATGTACCTGTCCCAGTCTTTTGGGTTTTCAGCGCACATACGTTTCAACATTTGTTTTAGAGTGCCATTGAAGCGCTCAACTAGTCCATTCGCGGCAGGGTGATATGGGGATGTAGTGAAGTGTTTGATGGAGAGTAATTTGCTTACCTCTTTCATGAGATCAGATGTGAACTGAGTCCCTTGATCGGTCAGCATTTCCTTGGGGATTCCGACTCTGGTGAAGATGCTCACTAGGGCTTCTGCAACTCTTTCTGTCTCGATGCTTGGGAGTGGGATTGCCTCGGGGTACCTAGTAGCAACATCAATAACGGTAAGTATGTACCTATTTTTCTGGTCAGTCATTGGGTGTATTGGTCCAACTATGTCTACAGCAATGCGTTCGAAGGGGACTTCGATGAGCGGCATTTTTCCGAGTGGGACCTTGGTTACACGACCTTTTGATAGTGTACGTTGGCAGACGTCACACGATCTACAGTACCTGGTAATGTCAGAGTTCATACCGGGCCAAAAGAAATTGGTAAGTATCTTTTCTGTTGTCTTTTTGGTACCTTGATGCCCTCCGAGTATGTTTTCATGGGCTGTTTGCATAACCTGTTTGCGGTATTGTTTTGGTACCACCACTTGTGTGATTGTTGTGTCGGGGTCCATTTGGGGAGAGTGGAATGAGCGATACAGCATTCCGTCTTTGTAAAAGAAGGAAGAGAGACCGTTATTGCGACTTACCTTCTCTGAACGAGTATCGGCGAGTTCTCGCAGGCGGTGTAATGTTTCATCCTTCTGTTGTGCCTCTTTGAGAGCTGTTGGAGTCACGATATCTTCCATTGGGTGTGGGGTTCTGAGAGGACGAAATGGCTTACCGTCTCGTTGAGCCTGGGCTCTCGTCTGTACTGCGCCGACAGGCATTGGTGTAGCTGTCCAGTCAGGATCTGGGTTGTCTGGTTCTCTTACTCCGGGTAGGTTACCTAAAATCAGGTCATAGAGTGGAGTTTTCATGCACAATGCGTTAACTTTTCCTACGTAGAAGGGAGTGTCTACATCTATTCTAGCGACGGGGAGAGTTTTCACTGTGCCGTCAATCAGCACGCAAGTACTTTCTTCACCTGTCATTTGGGTTGGCTGGACAAGATCTTGTTTAATGACAGCTCCGCTGCAGCCGCTGTCTCTGAGAACAGAAATTTGATTGTTATTGACTAGTCCGTTAGTAACTGGCATTTGTCTGACCACATGTTCTTTGGTGCATGCTGCACTCATCAACGGCAAGGAGTGTCCACATTTGAATTGGATATGGTCTGTGGTGGATTCTAGCTTGGGGGCATTGAGTGGCATCCGAACCATCATACAAGAAGCCTCAATTTTGACCTTTGTGTTAGTGCAAGCTGGACATTGACAGGGAGTATGTGGATTTGGTTCTACCTGATCGGGTTTCAATGAAGCCAGGTTGTGTTCCGAGATAGGGGGGTTTCCTTGCTCTGGATCCTGGGCGAGGACTAGACCTGCCGATTTCATGGGGGAGAAAGGACAATAGTTAGCAATGTGACCTGGTTTGTGGCATATGAAACACGTTCTGCCTCTGTTTCCCTGTTTTGTACAATCACGGGCAAGGTGACCGTGTTGGTGGCAGTTGTAACATTTGGGTTGAGATGGGGGCCTATTTCCTGAAATGTTATTTGGAGGGATTTTACCTTCAGGTCTGGTGTTGCTCCGTGGCATCTGTCCCACGTGTGTCTGGATGTTCCTTTGTGCCGGTGGGGGTGGTTTGAAGGTGCCTCCTCTGGCGTCTAAGTACTGCTCAGCTAGTTTCACCACGTCCTTCGAAGTCTCGGGCTGCCGTTCCTTCAGGAAGATGGCCAGCTCTCGATGACACCCACTGATGAGCTGCTCCCGGAGGAGTAGATCTGCCAGCTCCTCGAAGGTGTGCTCTATACCAGAGAGGCTTACCCACCTGTTCAAGTAGTTCTCTAGTCGGTTTGCATACTGGGATGCCGTTTCTCCTGTTGTCGGTTTGCCTGAAAAAAAACTTGGAGCGAAATCCTTCTGCAGTGAGCTGAAAGGATTTCAAGAGTGCATGTTTCAAAGTGTCATATTCATTTGATTCCGCACTTGACAATCTAGAGTGGACATCAAGAGCCTTACCTGTAAGCAGTGTGCTTAAGTTGAGTGCCCAGTCTGTAGTTGGCCAGTTTTGATTTTGGCATATCGTTCGAACCGCTGTAGATAGGCATCTATGTTATCTTTGTCTTCCTGAAATAGAGGCAATTTTGGAGATCGAGCTTTGCACCCATTAGAACTTGATTCGCTTTTGGTTTGCTTTTCACGCGCTATCGCCAATTGTAGCTCGGCTGTTTCTCTTTCCTGTCGCCTTAACTCTAACATGTCCGCTCTTTCCTCTCTGAGTCTCTTTTGCTCGTCTGTAACAAACTGCCTAAGCTCCTCTCCACTGAATCCGAACTTTTCTCCAATTTCAGTTAACTTAGCTAGCTCCATTCTGAATTACCTGAGCACTTATAATACAAAAATGTATTCAGATCAGTTCAGATCATGTACACAATGAATATACAACGGTGCACCTATAGATAGTACATACATAGATACATACATAGATAGTACATACATACAAATGTAGAGGAAACAAAAAAATCACAAGTTTTCCTCAACCTTTTTCTTTACTCTGTTTTCTCCGTTTATATACCCATGTGACTTCGAATGGCACGAGTTATATTCCCGGACAAGCCCCCAGAAAATGTCACATGGGCGGACTTAAATAATACTCAATCACACTCGTGCCATTCACTTTAATGTACAATTTAATAAACCATTTGTAGAATATTTACAAGACTGAAATCAAGGAGTTGTGACCAACATAAAATGCAAAATCAAAATTCTGAGTGAGATAAATTAAATTACAATACTCTTATATTCGACAACCATGTGAACGGGACCCTGTCTTGGTCCGGTTCCACCTGTACTTTTGGCTTGACACTTCTTCAGAATAATTATAACAGCTTCACTATTAATTCGTTATCCCTGACAATACACTATCTGCTATCAAGCGCAACACTATATGGTTCACACCACCGTAGTGCTGATCCTGAGATGACCAGTCTGCACGCACGACGGTTTACCGCGGTTATAACACTTGCCTTCAATTACACTGCTTCCGTTTCCATCCGGGTTCTGTGTTAACCCGCAACTATCATGGAGTGTATAAATACCAACATTCGAATTATGTGCACATAATATTCATCCTTTTACCAATTTAACATGACCTTCACCTCTCTACTTCGGCGACACTTCCTCGTCATAACCAATCATATCAACAGGGTGTCATGCACCCGCCAGGTCCATCGCTCACCTGCGTTGTCCACAGAGTCACCTTAATTGTCAAACTATTCGCTTCCAGAACATAACTGATTCGTGGGTGGAGCGTCCTTGTATGCGAGGTTGCTGTTCCAGCTCCAAAGTCTCGCGAGGGACCCGCGTTCCGTATTCATTGGCGTCGAAAGTTCTCCCTAGCGAGGGGCGGGCACAGTCGCTCCGCTGCGAATGCGTCGGCCTGGGAGTAGATTCGACCTCGGCCTCGGCGCCATCTACAAAATCATTTAAATGCAACATATACCAATGGGGTGTGTTCTAACCACACACACGAAAACATTATCAGCTTAAAATCCTGACATCACAGTGAAAATTTGAGAACTGCATTATTATCCAATTAACATACAAAATTCACATAATGAAATGTTTCAAACATTGGAAATATAACAGTGCATAGCTTATCAAACATCACCGCATCGTTTTCAAAAACTGTACACCATTATAATATACTTTATCACTTATTCACGGGGTTCTCCGGGGCTGGTGCCCTGAAACACATTCACATCCTTACACACGACAAAGCAGAAATAAAATCGCAATTTAACTTACCAATGACCGGTGTAATATAACCAAAATGCCTCTTCTTCTTGGCTACTGGAAGGCTGCAAAGGCTGTTGGAATACGCCTTCTGGCAGCAAACAAAATCTGAACTCAAATCAGCCAGTATACAGGCTGACGGTAAGGTGGACGGACGGCTCCTGGCCGCAAACGAAATTGGGCTTAGACACAAAATTATCTTGCCAACTGGCGCCTGGGTGTGGCAGGTTGGTTTTCTGCCATCACGGAGTTAACTCAATGTTCTCTCGGTGAAATCAAAATGGTGTCTGCCACGAAAAGATCCAACTCTACTGTTAAATTGCTACTCGACTACGACACTCCTTTTCGAGGCATTTGGAATATTTGATACAACTAAAAGGACTTGAACGAAAACACCTATACCGCACTCTCCCGGAACTGGAGCTATTTCCTGTCTTTTCTCTCTACATTAATTGACATGCAAAAATAAATGAACTCCTCTCGGTCATCGATGGCGCGACTTGTAAAACATTTACACCTGTCCTAGCACTTTCTCTCTCTCACTCTCGCTTTCTCTCTCGCTCACTCACTCGCACTTTTTGTCTCGTTATCCCTACACGTAAACATGTTTGTCTAGTTGAATGACCGACAGGTGTTGTACATGAAACAACCTGGAAATGCATTTTCAATGTGACAAACAGAATACTTGTGGGTTCATATAACATTAATCAATAACATTTTATAATAATATGCATGTTTATATTAAACTGCCGAGGCTCCCCGGCCCAATATGGGTTCATATTATGTATAATTTCATATACTTACTTAACAATATATTATATTATGGCGCATTTGATATAAGTTCATAAATACAGTGTATATATGTAGATTGTGTTTTTTTGTAAAAATATAATGATATAGATTCAAAACTCTATATATTCTGTGTTTGCTTTATATGGCACCAAAACTGTCACCTAAAAAAAAACCTATATCCCACTCTTGCATAATACATTATTCTAAATAATCATTAGTCTTCTTATATTTAACTATAATATAAATATTTCTTACCTTGTCATATGTGAAGAAGTAAAATATATATTTAATCCAGAATGGCTGGACAGCTCTTTGCAATCTGTTAAATAATAGTAACATAATTGACAAATATAATATTTGGCATGTATGATGATTGAACATTGTCGAACATCCCATCGGAGCAATGGCATATTCAATATAGTCGTTATTGTATAAGGAGGAAATTTTGCATAAGGGAGGAAGGAGTAACATATACAACATATTAAATCCAGAATGGCTGGACGGCCCCTTGTTATCTGGTTTGGCAATGTAGTAGCTATTATATGTAGGATAAAATTGTAATAGGGGAAAATAATGCAGAGGGAGAAAGGAGTAACATATATATCAAATCCAGAGTGACTGGGCAGATTCTTGCTATCTGTTTAGAAACAGTAGCATAAATGACACATATATTCAACATGAGTGATAGATCAGTGGAGGCGAACGTGCCGTCCATATATTGATATTCAATGAGGTAGTTATTGTATAGTATAGTACAGTATAGTATAGTATAGTATAGTATAGTATAGTATAGAAGGCGGTGATACCAAGGGAAATAGTGAAAATGGTCTTGGGAAAAATCTGATTATAAAGTAGAAAATTTCCCTGTATCCTTAACATATTGCAACGTATGTAGCACATTTGTATTTGGACTAAAGAAATCTGTGATATCTAAGTGGGCTTTCCCGATCTTTGTCAAAAAAACTTTGTCGTTGATGTAGATATTTTGTACACGTCATTAAATAATGGAAGACTGTCTCCGGCATCCTGCATCTGTCACACAGCAGAGGGGATGTTTGCGTATTGTGTGCATGTAACGCGCGAGGCGGGCCCGCCCCAGGCGCAGGCGATGTGTGATAATTTCACTTCGTCGACTTGGAACATCTAGAGAGAAGAAATTGTTGACATTGGATTGTATGAAATATAACTGTCGACCTTGGGCCGAGTTTTCCCATTGGTTTTGCCACTGTGTTAGTACATTATGAGAAAGTATAGATCTTATTTCCTTGGCATTTGGTTTGATATTTATTACAATACTTGGATGATTGAGGTCCCTTTTCGCCACAGTGTCGGCAATTTCATTGCCTATGAGCCCACAGTGGGCAGGGACCCAGGTGAAAGTAACATGAGCACCAGATTGAATCAAATTGGTATACAATTGTAATATATCGGAAATTAGGGATCGGAAGTTATCATGGAAGTTTTGTAGTGCTTCTAACGGTGCTAAGTGAGTCGGTGAAAATACCTGCCTGCATTGGCCGATATTTCTCTAGCCATTGTAGCCGTAATATTGCAACTTGTTCCGTCCTACATGCTGAAATATAGGAGATCCGCCGGCTTGCTTACTTTTTTTTTTTGAAATATGGGATATAAACGCCAATGCTTGCTCTAGAGCGAGAAGTGTCTACGGAACCATCAGTATACACCTGTAGATTATTATAATAATCTGTGTTTATTACCTGTAGTGCAGCTTGTTGCTGTTGTACGGGGGAGTTAGATTTGCTACATAAAGTGTGGACTTGGAAATCGATTGGGGAATTAGTAATAACCATGGTGGTGTATCCGTAAGTTGGATGGGATCGGTGCAGGGAATGGGAATTGGATTTCTTAGAGAGAAATGTTTTCGTTTTTCGGGCCACTTGTAGTAATGGTGCTGCCAGCACTGAGCGAGAGCTAGGCGGACAGGATGTTGGGGGTCCAGCCGTGATAGGTAGAGTTTGTAAATCATACCAGCTCTCTTCCGGCGGAGGCTGGCGGGTAGTTCGCAGCATTCGACTTGTAGTGAGTGAAGAGGGGTTGTAGGTAGGGCACTTGTACAGACTTGGAGGGACTGATATTGGATTTTGTCAATTCGATGGGTTAAATATTCTGGTAAGGGGTCAAAAATTTCTGAGGCGTATTCAATAATGGGTCTTATAATAGTACGATACAATAATAATAAAGTTTTACAATCTGCACCCCAGGTGGTGCCTGTAAGGGCGCGAATCATATTAATACGTTTTATACATTTGAAATACATGTCATCAATATGTGATTTCCAGGTTAAACCCGGGTCGAATATAACGCCGAGGAATCTGTATGAGGTAACTACCTCTAGGCGTTCATCATTGAAATACAAATGGATAATATTGGGATCTACTCTGGGTGTATGAAAAATCATAATCTTTGATTTGGTGGTTGATGGGGTCAGACTCCATTTCGATAGCCAAGTTGCTAGATTGTTGAGATCTTGTTGGATGCGAGTCTGGAGAAAAGCGATGTTAGTGGAACTCTTCCAGATTGCCACATCATCTGCATACATGGAGATATTGGCATATTGACATGTATCAGGCAAGTCACATACATATAAATTAAACAACAGTAGGCTTATAACACTACCTTGGGGTAGACAAATATTGCATGGCAGTGTATCTGAAAGAGTCACGCCAACCTTCACCTGAAAGGTGCGGTTAGACAAAAACATTTTAATCCAGTTTAGTATGTTACCTTCAAAACCAAGGCATTTCAGTTTGTATAACAATAATGAATGTGGAATAGAGTCAAACGCTTTTTCTAAGTCAACAAACACAGATATCAGGTAGTGCTTACTTATAAGTGTTTTTTTGTATGTCAGATTCTAGTCTAAGTTGTTCACAATCGTTCTCTTGGGCATAAACCCAGACTGTGTATGTGGAGTTATGTTATGTTTGTCAATAATATACAACATTCTTTTAACGATCATTCGTTCCATCACTTTACATAAATTTAACCCTTTCTTGAGCAGTGCATTCTTGTCAGAAGTCAATTCACGTGAGGACAAATTAAGTACCCAACTATCGGAAAAAATGAAAATAATCAGTGTCACACTTACCCTGTTCCGTCAGCTTGCTATACTTACCCTGTTGCCGGTTCTTCTATTTCCCGAATTCCACGCGGAAGGTCTTCTCATTACACTCCATTATGGTACTACCAGCCGAGTGAGTGGTGCCGCATAATATACTGCTGAAGGAGGGAGATTAGTCCTATCTTGGATGACCCTTTAGCTGAAGGAGTGATTTCCGACATCGACTCTCATAGTAACACCACAAAGAAATGGATAATATACGAAATTGAAGAAATGGGGGGGGGGTGGAGAGAAATAATACTAATACTAATGATAATTGCGAATTCATATTGCGCAGTTTCTATAAAGCATATATTTTATACTGAACTGCGCATAACAATAGCTACTATACAGTCAAAGAAAGACAATCAGATTCATAAAGGAGTAATACAGTGTAATTTTAATCTGAAAAATCATCCAAAACTTATAAAGCAAATCTCAATTAAAGAACTGATAATTGCATAATCATAATTCATTAAAAAAAAATGTCGAATATGTGGGAACCATGTAGATAATGTACTAAACAGTGACCATGGGAAATTGTTTATAAAACAGATGTGTTTTAAGGAAATTTCTGAAACTGTTAATTGATGATGTATGTCTGATTGAGGGAGGGAGGTTATTCCAGAGTTTTGGTGCATCACTAACAAAAACACGGTCACCTGAGGTAATTTTCGTCTTGCACCGTGGATGACTGAGGAGCATGGTGTCATTTGAACTACGAAGTCTGTAAAACTGGGTTGTTTTTATGATGAGAAGTTCGCTGAGATAAGAGGCAGCCAAGCCATGAATAAATGAAGTGTGTTCGCATCTGATTTTAAAACAGTATGCCTCTTGGCTGTGGCCAAACCTTTGGAATTTGAAACATCTGACAACTGGTGTATATGCGTGGTGACGGGGAAATTTTCAAATCTAATGCATACGGTTCGGATCCAGGACAAAGTTCAGGGCTCGATCAGGCTCCTTTGGTCGCGTCGTCTTAGCAGGCGGAGAGCAAGCCGGTGGGGCACTGTGCTGCAGATGTCAGCAGCACTACCCCGGAGGTGCATCACAAGGACGAACCCCAGGGTTCCCAGGGCGAGGATCCTTTTAAAAAGGTCCTCCTGGGGCCCCACCTGGTTCCTGGGTACTGACAAGTCAAAGCCCAGTTCGCTCACTGCAACAACCCGAGGGTGTTGCAAGTTGCAAACAAAGGATTCCCACTGACCGCCACCTTGTATTTGAGGGCCTGATGGAAATGGCCCTCAAATCCAGCCTCGGCGAACTTTTCCGGATCACATGAAATGAAAAAGTATTCCTTCCCAACGACTTCAAAATGTGTCTCATAGATTATTCTAAATAGTTATAGCTTTTTTTACTGAATTTAAGTTTAAGCATAAAAATAGCTCATTTTTATTTCTTGCAGAAACTTATGATAGACAACAATGCTGTGACATGTTTTGTTTTGTTTTTTACATTTCCAAACAAAATATTACCTTTTTTTTTCCTTCCACTTTCCTTGCGATATTTGCCAAAGTCTGCAGTATTTCACCATTGGCGTTTCTCTTATGAGATCCCCATGTATAGGTATGTGCAGTGAAATCTCAGTTGACAATGACGTCATCTAAACCAATCTCTGAAAGTGAGTGACAAGGATTGTAATTACAGTCTATCGCTTTTTGATAATAAAAAAACAACAATATACACAATCTAAATGCGCTCGATGTTAAGTGGAGCATTTGACATAAACTGCCTGCATTACGCACATACATTTTTATCTCTCTGACTCCCATCGTGTCCAAAGCGCTGTCAGTTGAAACACCTTACTATTGGAGGTATATCCCCATCGCAACGAGAAAATTTTCAAAGTCGATATTTTCGGAGGGGGTAGATCCTTAGAAACGAAAGTCATGTTGACAACATTAGTTGGGGTGAGTTTTCTTTGTCCTTTTTTTGTATTCGGCGTGCCTCAGTTAACGTTTTGAGATGACAAATCTGTTTGTAGATCTTCGTCTGAGAGGTTTGCTGGAATTCGTTTCATAATCATGACGCCTTTTGTTGGAATGTTCCTCATTTTGGCGGTTTTCACTGCGCAACTATTGCAGAAACTGGATAATAGCTTTTTTACATTTTAAAACAGTTTTTTGGGGGTTTACCTCTTACCTCTTTCACTTTCTCTGCAATTTTGTATGTAGCAATGTGGATGGGATTGCACTGCGTTAGTTTTATTTAATATATGGCAGTTATTGCTTCGTAAGGTATAAAACAGGAGCGGGATGGGCGAGAGTGTGTGTGGAAAGAATCGCTATATCAAGGTCATTTTAGCTCAATTGTACCTGCTTGCGAAGGCGGAGTTGGATGTACGGCCTTGTGGTAATACAATAATAAACAAATGGATGGAACTGATGTGAAAGTGTCCATTGTTCAAAAAGAGCTGCTGTAAGGTCGCGGAAACTACAAGGGGAAACTGGGTGGTATGTACAAGTTAAATTGTCTTCACTCTTCAGGCGAGAGCTGGTTGTTGGTCATGGAGTACTTACTAAACGCAGACCTCCCAACCATTCTGAATTTGGAGGAAAGAATCTGAATTTTGACTATTCCCAGCTCTTAGTTCAATAGAATTTTCCTATTTTTCTACACACTCCTATGGGAACTGCTCTTTCTTTCCCACTTTTGAGCCAAATCATCCCTATTTTTCAGTCAGCGAGGTTGGGAGGTCTGTAAACGTACTGAAACGCCGCACATGCATCTTGGAATAGTGTATCATATAGAATGTAGTGCTGCAAGGGTGAGGAGGCTATTCGCAATGAGTAATCAAGAAATGACCGTAGCTCTGTTTTAAAACTGTTGAGTGATGCTGCATAATACTGGGGGGGGGGGTGTCTCATTTCTACAAATTGCAACAGTAACCGTCAAATGTTCTTTCATATATGAGGCTGTCTGCTATCGATACGTCTAGCCTAAAAAATAAGAAGGAAATAAAGTTTTCTTGCTACATATCAGCTTGGAACGAATGAATAATAATAAGAAAATGAGTAATTAGCTGCATATCACAGCTGTGAAAGTTGCGATTAACTTTCTCTTCCAGTCCAAAATAGGTTGCATGCAATCACCACGTAGCCTTGTAGAAGAGGGTGACAGGAGTAATCAAGACTTTACGGTCCCCCCACCATCCCGGTATCAGAATTGGCTGGATCAATCAAGAACGTAAGAAAATGAAAAAAGTTTAAATTGAAGACTAAACAAACAATGAAAGAGAGGTAAAAACCTGCCTCTTACTCGGTTGGTTGGGGAACAATCATCTCTACTCAGTCCAGAAGTGGGGAAGAGGCTGCCAGCAATCACAACTTCTTGCCTCAAGAATATAAGGGAGGGAGGAATTTTCAAGACTAACGGTGTCCCACAGGTCCAACCTTGTGTCAACTTCTGTGAAAAAACGGTTAAGTTCAGTAAAAGGCAGTGCAACAATGAGCTTTACAAACGTATACATATTTCGAGTTGCAAGTATATCAGATAATTGCTTGAAGAATTTCGTAGCCCAGAATATTTGAAAGACGCATGGGTTTTTTTCTATGTCAATATGTGTAATATCAAGGCAATAAATAGATAGTTAAATATAGAGCTGCAACTATGTCATCGTTAAATGAAGTAATCAAGTGTAACACAAAGATTCCAATTTAATGAAATATGATTCTTGGTAGAAGGACTAATCAAATGATCAAATACAGAGTGATTATATACCGCTTTACGTAGCCGCAATACCATAGGCTACTTATAGGAAAAAAAGAAACCAATCACATCCATTTACAATAAAAGTAAAATGAATAAGCATCTTCAAAGAGATTTTTGACTGAAGTAGTTTAAAACCTGTTAAGATGATACTATCTAAGAGAATTGATTGGACATGTCCCACAAGCAAATTATTCAAATCAGCGTGAATTCGTGTCCGCCGGCATTTTGCACTTCGTGTAGCTTTATGTAGCAGCAAAGCCACAAGCTACTCATATGAAATGATACTACTAAAGAGCAGAGAAATACTGCATTAAAATGAATTAAAAGTCATATAAATGTGCAGATTATAAAATAAAATAAACCAAGGTCACTAATTCAGACAATTGATTAACATAGGTCGCAAGTATTCCAAGCAGCTTGGTTTCATGTCTGCCGGTATTTTGCACCTCATATTATGACTTCAAATATCCGTAAGCCCAAAGCTACTCGTAATCTATGAAGTGCGAGTCTAAAAAGCATGGAAATGCTGCATTGAATTGACATGACAGTCAGGGAGATATGTTGATTACTAATTAAATCAAATAAACCAAGTGACATGCTTGTCTTTCCTAAAGCAATCAATGTGCACCCCATTTTTCAAATGTCCGAATTGGCTTTGCGACAGCATAAGGTGGGGTCGTCCTGGGGTACTCTTTGCTCCATCAAGTCAAAATGAGAAGAGGCTGCCTGCTATCGATACACCTGGCCTCGAAGTATGAAAGGGTTGAAAGACTGATGGAGGCTTACGGGTTCCACCCTACTAAGAAGCTGCTACATATCTCCAACTGTCCACAAGTATAACCCTCAAACAGTACACAAAAATTAGCATAAGGCAACTAACTGTTCTAAATTGTGTCGATGTGAAAGAAACAAAACGTCAAATGAAGATATCATGAACTATGCTGTACAAAGGTTGCAGGTGCACCCATGTTGAGGATTCCTCTTCAGATTACAGCATTTCCAGTGAAACCGTTTTGTGCACTTCTCGCACTCATCATATTTGGTGTAGTCCTATTTGTTGTGCATAGATGACACTTCCATTCCCTGCGTTTGTTTGTAACATCATTAAGAATAAGGAGCCATGCATCATCATCAGCATCATTGCCTCAATCTTCTCGAATCATCTTCAGATATATCTACCACTTTGCCAGGCACAAGTCCAGACAGAACCTGATCTTCTGTTTCCTTCACCCAATCTTTGTTAGTCCTCACTCTTTCAGCCACCTCACAAGTGGCAAACAGCTCTTTTTCGCACTCTTCTCTGATATTGTTTCCCTAACAGCAGAATCAATGTCTCCTGGCCTAGAAGTATTGGTATAATCATTTCCCCGGCTAACTACAACATCTGTTCCATCTAACCTGCATGGAATACTTTCTCACTCTAGTTGGATTCTTCAGCTGGACCCGTTTATTATTCCTAGGTTTCTTAGTCGACTTGAATGGTGTCCGCTGAGAAGTGACCCGCTGTGGTACATTCGGCTCTGTAATACAAATATCCTGAAATTGCCTGTCGACAACTGTTCCTGAAACCTTAAATTAAGTAGCTGTAACGCAGCATCGTAGTGCCTATACACAGAAGCTAAGTCTACATCCTCTGGTACTTCCAATAACTGTTACCCATTCTCATGCAAATTACGCTCTACTCTGTCCTTACTAACCTTCATCGGTGCATGTATAGTCTGTGCAGTCAAATCCCTGTCGAGGTCCTTCTCCGCCGGAGGCATTGTTACATAAGATTCATGGTCACTACCGCCAACATGATCTAGACTACCCCGACTCCTCACTACAAGATGAACATGTTTGCAAAGTGTACCCCGAACTACCCCAGCTAGGCAAGTATACGTAAAAACTCATGAACCTAAACCCTGCATTTCTTACAATTCAGTTGGCACGATCCCTGACATGACTTCGTCTTCCTATACACAATGCACACACGCATTTTGTCAGTCTATCTAACTTCCCACCTATTGCCCTCAACCTCTCTCACATCTTCACTACGTAGTCTAAGACTTAGCCTATATCTACTGTCAATATCATTGACGCGTCTACTCGTCTTCCCCTTTCGAAGTTTTACAAGTCTATCGAAAGTCATATCCATGACAAATTCCAGTTGAAGACTCACACACTTGTCAACTCTCCTATTGGCGAAACCCTTCATGAAGATGTACTTCAGCGAGTGGTGGAATGCCTCTACGTACATGTTCGTATTGATACCAGATCCCTTCCTGTAGCACACTGCTCACTGTGACTTCCTATCCACTTAGCTCCTAAAATATTCTCCAAACCATCGTGTACCTTCATCCCCTAGTAGGTCAGTAGTGACCTGTCCTAACATTGCTTCAAATTTCACAACATCGGGTTCATCTAGCAGGCAGCGCAGTGCTTTGTAAACAGAAGACTGCAGTTCGACATTCCCACTGATGTGAATACGCGGCGCCCTCTCCATGCCCTATCCACATGCCGCATTCACAGTAGTATACTCCGCCCATGCGCAAAACATCAATCGACGCGATGAAGTGCTGTTCCGCATCATCAGTCGTAGCCCACTTTGGTGCTATCTCACCCGCTATGACTAGTATCTCTTATCCTACTCGAGAAAGCAGTCAGCACAACACGATCCTCCCTATTAGATATCAGCCATGCGACAGGAAAGCTCCCACCAAACCTATCAACAACCAGAACCGTTCTGTAACCGTTACGGTAACAAGAGAGAAATCCTACCCATTTGTACCATAAGTGGCGTCCATACACACTATGTTATTCTGACAAGCCTTCAGCATATCCCTTTGTATCGGTGTCACTAGGCTTAGGCCTAACACAAAATAATCCTGTGACAGGACAGGTCATCTAAGATATCTGGGCAAGGTGCCCCCTGCTCTTTGTACAAGAGGACTGGATTGCTATCTCTTTCCATCCCAACCTCCTCAACGCACATGCCAACCCTAGTCGCATCATCTCTTTGCCTACTGATTCCAAGTAGTCCAAGCAAGCGCTCTTAGTTCTAATAATATCTCGCGTAGTCACTAGGTGACGCCTATCTAGAGTGTCAGAAAGAGAACTCCTTATGTCGTCAAGTATCCTATCAATGCTGATTCCCTGCGCATATTTCGGTGCAATGGACACACGCTCAGTATCGCTCAGCTTCAGAATGAGGAATATCATTGTCAGGCCCACAATGCGTTGCATTAGGTACTGCACTCACAGAACCGTTGACCGTACAGGTTTTTGCCCTTACACTTACAATACAATGCGGATTTATTTTGCCAGCCACAATAAGTATTAAACACTATTCGTGGGAAATGTGAAAATGTACAAAGGTATAGGCAAATGTAAGACAAATAGTAACAGATTCGGAAGTAGAGGTGTGCAGTTTGCAGGTGCCAAAGAAAAGAATAAATCAAAGCAACGAATCAATGTAAGGAGACAAACATATTGTAAGTAGAAATTGTGGGAGCGAGTAAGCAAGCAAACACTCTTGTGTCTTTGTTTGTGTTTTGGTTTAATGAGGTTCTACATTGTACATATACTGGTAATTTTCCCCACAAACGACGTATTCTTATCAATTATGTATTGTTAATGAAGATCGGTGGGTTGTACGATGGAATGGGGGTGTACACTTTGTTGAATTCATAATTTATTGTCTATATTCATATTATAAGAACCAATGACCTTTTGAAAACTAAAGGCATCAAAGCTATGACCGAGCACACGGTACCAAAGCAGGCGCCTATATTTCACTGTTGTATGATATTAGCAATGTAGTTTTGGATGTTCAGACTATCTTAAAATTCTAATCTTACAGATATATGCATATACCCTCACACCCGTGCTAGTATAAGCATATGCTAATGTTACCCATTATTCATGTGTTTCATCACATTTCTTAATACACTTAGAAATACATCCATATACATTCCCGCTCACGCTTGTATGTATGTATATAGACACTTATCTATTCTAATTCATCAAGCTCATGAAAATCAAGTGTAGTTTAAAATGTGTCATAAATAATAATAGTAGTAATGATAATAGCAATAATGATAATAATAATGATAATATTATCATCATAATCATAGTAGTAATAATTATAGTTTAGATAGTTCCAAGTAATGACATTTTTAATCCCTCCCAGCTTTTTGATTGGATTGACATGGTGCCGGGAAGCGATTCGTGATACTGGAATAAAATTCAAAAATTTCAGATAAAGGCATCTATGATATTGGCAGCAAAACTCGCACAGAGATGTGGCTAATGTGGGATTGCACCCCTTTTATAAAGCTTTCGGGCTAAATGCCTTTATTCAGAATCTACAATGACAACAACATATAAGCAAAACCAACCTTGGTGTAAAATCTTACCAAACTTAACTAACCTTCAATTATTACACATTCGAAAATATACTCAACATAACATATACATTGCGTACAAAGTTACAACACATTTTTAATAAAAAAAAATAACAAACGAACATAATATCACTAAATACAATCAAAGAACAAAACTCATTGTATTACTGCTAAGTGTGGTCTTGTGATGTTGTCTGTGTAATATTTGTGGCCGGATGTATCTTATGTGTGTATAAAGGGGGTTGGGGGTTCTCTGTTGAGACTCGTTCTCATTAATCAGTTATAAACTAGCAATACTCAAATTTGTAATCATCTGACAACATAAAAAACGTCCAAATTATAATTAAAATTTACACGTATTAATGCACTTCCTATTGTACATACACACACATCCGCGTACATAAATAATTCATATACATAAATCTATTTATCCACATGCCTACTTACGTACACCAATATTACTTTAACAATTCATCCTTCCCAATACTAAATACAACATACATTACATATTATATATTTATATACACATATTTAATTCACTACTTAAAAGTTCGTTCCTATCTAAATAATATTCTAACCAGCTCAAACAATACAATATTAACATACTGACATTTAAATTATCTATACTTGTCTATAACTATATTGAATTGAGTGTTCTATTGTCCACAATGCCAATGTGGAAATGTGCCTTCCACCAGCGTTACCTACAAGAGATACAAACAGATAACATTGTTCATTGAACAACATATACGTCACAGATTACGAAAAACATGAAATATAAATATTTTGCAATACTTGTTGCAGAAAAGTAAAAATGATAACCATTATATTCATAATAGATATTACATATATCTCAATCAATTCATTTAAATAAATTCTGTAATCATTATACTTATTATCAAAAATTCAACTTTCAGCAAATCTTCCACTTCTGACCAACAATTTTTTTTTTCACATCAATACCTCAAAACCATAATGCCTACCAAATTTATTTCAATTACTTCAAAACTGTGGGGGTTGTTCACTCAACTGAATTTCCAAAAAACAAACAAACAAACAAACGTACAGTTACCATTTCAACACTTTATCAAATACAAACACAAAGAGTGTCTTACATAACTGCACGTATAAATCATCATAAATACCGATTTTAAAGTTAATTACCTAAATACTACAAAAATATTCAATCCACAAAATTTTGATAAAGTTATAATTACCATAACAACACTTTGTCCAACAAACACAAAAAAATATATATATTCCACATCTTTACCTCAAGACCATTGTAATACCTACCAAATTTATTTGTGATTGCTTCAAACCTGTGGAAGTAGTTCACTCCACAAGATTTCGAAGAAAACATGCGGTTACAACGCTTTGTCAAATACAAACACAAAGATTGTCTTGCATAAATACAACTGTAAATCATCATAAATACCAATTTTAAAATCAATTACTTATATACTATAAAAATTATCCAATCCACAAAATTTTGGTAAAATTATGGCTACCATGGCAATGCATTGTCCTACAAAAAAAAAAAACAACAAACATGTCTTACATATGTATGCCTCAATATCATCATTTACCTTAAACGGGAAGGCTAGTAACTGATCAGTGGGAATCAGTGGAAATGCTGGGAGATGACTGTTCAAATCCTTATGGGATTCATTCAAGAGTTCATTGTATGTTTATTGTTGTGTGAAAATGATTTGCTTCAGAACGGTCATATTCAAGTAATGTGCAGTTTAATGCTTCCAGGTTAGCGTCCCTGGTCAGTGACGGGGCATTAATCTGCACATTACTTGAATATGAGACCGTTCTGAAGCAAATCATTTTCACACAACAATAGATATACAATGAACTCTTGAATGAATCCCATAAGGATTGGAACAATCATCTCCCAGCATTTCCACTGATTCCCACTGATCAGTTACTAGCCTTCCCCTTTAAGTTTCATTTAAATTATTTCAAAACTGCAGAAAAAGTTAACGACCGAAAATTTTGCAACAGACCGACCGACCGCCCGACATCCTTCACACTACATGTGGCGGGCGTATAACAACCGTCATGGCATAGTGCAACAAACGAACGAACGAACAAACCTTGGATATTAGATACACTTGGTTTGCGGTTCACCATGTATGCATAGTCCTTAGAAGGACTGTTGAAATGACAGGAGAAAGATAGAAAAAAAGGTTGTATAAGAGGTGAGAAATTGAGTAAGAGTATACTTTCTGGAGTGAGTGTAGTCCTGAAGAGGACTGTGAACCAAGGAAGTATGGAACCAAGGAAGTAAAGGAAGAGTTAGAAGAGACTCAACGTTTCGGACAGTTGACTGTCCGTCCTCAGGAGTGAGAGAAAGTCTACTCTATTCTATTCTTATATTTAATGGGGACCTATCTATTGATAATTTTCCCTATCATATACGTATTCTTTATATGAATTATGAGTTATTAATGAGGATGGGTGGTTTTGATAGTTGAAATGAGGGATGTAGCGATATGTGTGTGTTCATGAGTTCGTAACAATTTAACTTGGTTTGTTCTATAGTATTTGTACAGTGTTCTATAATATTTGTACAGTGTAACAGTATACTTGTGGGTTTATATAACATGAATTAATAATATATAATGATATACATGTTTATATTAAACTGCCGAGGCTCCCCGGCCCAATATGGGTTCATATTATATATAAATATCATATGCTTACTTAATTATATATCATATTATTGCGCATTTTATATAGGTTCATAAATACAGTGTATATATGAAGAGTTTGTTTGCAAAAACCGATAAGTCCATATTTGCCAAATGGAGATATTTGCGATTAAAGGTCAAGAAAAATAAAGAGAATAATAAGAATGTTTTTGCTTCTTTTGACCATAACTTAGAAAATATTCCTTTACATGTAGTGACCAATATATCATTTAAAAGGTATTATTTTGTACTTTATGACAAAGATCGTACTTCAAAATCTTCAAAAATGGATTTATCGGTTTTTGCAAACAAACCCTTCATATGTAGTTTAACTATTAATAACTATCTATATATATATATATATATATATATATATATTCCATATGGACATATAATTTTTAAGACATTTATGTAACCTATGTATATATATATAAAAAAAGAAAATATAAATATTTCTTACCTTGTCATATGTGAAGAAGTAACATATATATTAAATCAAGAATGGCTGGACTAGTAACATAATAATAGTAACATAATAAATTGACAAATATAATATTTGGCATGTATGATGATTAAACGTTGTCGAACTTCCCATCGGTGCAATGGTATATTCAATATAATCGTTATTGTATAAAGGAGAAAATTGTATATAAGGGAGGAAGGGGTAGCACAATATACCACATATTAAATCCAGAATGGATGGACGGCTCCTTGTTATCTGGTTTGGCAATGTAGTAGTTATCATATGTAGGATAAAATTGTAATAGGGGAAAATAATGCAGAGGGAGAAAGGAGTAACATAAATATCAAATCCAGAGTGACTGGACAGGTCCTTGCTATCTGTTTAGAAACAGTAGCATAAAATGACATATATAATATTCAACATGAGTGATAGATCAGTGGAGTCGAACGTGCCGTCCATATCTTGATATTCAATGAGGTAGTTATTGTATAGTATAATATAGAAGGGGGAGTGATACCAAGGGAAATAGTGAAAATGGTCTTGGGGAAAATCAGATTATAAAGTAGAAAATTTCCCTGTATCCTTAACATAATTATTGCAACGTGTGTAGCACATTTGTATTTGAACTAAAGAAATCTGTGATATCTAAGTGGGCTTTCCCGATCTTTGTCAAAAAGCTTTGTCGTTGATGTAGATATTTTGTACACGTCATTGAATAATGGAAGACTGTCTCCGGCATCCTGCACCTGTCACACAGCCCAGTGGGATGTTTGCGTTTAATATTGTGTGCATGTATGACGCGAGGCGGGCCCGCCCCAGGCGCAGGCGATGTATGATAATTTCACTTCGTCGACTTGGAACATCTAGAGAGAAAAAATTGTTGACATTGGATTGTAGAAAATATAACTGTCGACTGTGGGCCGAATTTTCCCATTGATTTTGCCACTGCGTTAGTACATTTTGAGAAAGCAGGAGATGCGCGGGGTTGAGTAGGCGGGATGCGGACGCGAGTGACGCCGGCGTGGCGGCGGTGGTGTGTGCGGACGTGAGGGTGGGATGTAGGGTAGTACGTAGCGGGAGTTGGCGATGCGTGTCGGCAGAGTAGCGGCGGTGGTGTGTGTGCGGACGTGGGGTAGGCTAAGGGGTAGTACGTAGCGGTGGGTGTGCGGACGTGGGGGAGGGGGCATGGGGTGGTACGGGGTGGTACGTGTCAAACCTTGGATATTCATTCATGAACGGAATTCCCTGATGACATGGCGATTAAACGTGTGTACGGAATTCGGCACAAATGACTGGCGAAAACGTGCACGATTGGTGCGAGCCATGCGCAGTCTGATTCCGGAGCGGTTGTACACATAGTGCACATTGAGAGGGTGTGTCTTGTCACCAACCTTACGATCTTTCTGATTTTTGACAAAAGCCTTTGTTCAAAAAAATATCTATAATAATACACATTCATACAACATCTACTCAATACTTCCCAATAATTCAAATAATCAACTACAACTCATAATACTTACATACATATATACATACATCTACTTCTAAAGTAATTCATGCATATCAGTTTCTGACAATTGTTGATTGCTGTGAATGAGGTGATGTGATGAGGTGGTATTGTGATTCCATAGTGATTCCGGTTGGACGGAGGGTCTTTGATTTATCAATCCAGAAAGATTTTCTGCGTAGTGTCGTGTTGTGTGTTTTGCTTTCGATTTCTTCAATGGCTGTGAGTTGTTGTACATCGCTGTCACCAACACGTATATGATTATAATGAGTCGTGTGTCTTCAGCTACTAAACCCCTAGGCCGTCGCATATTTTAGGGCTGTGTATAACGTGAGTAAGGAGGCTGTAGACGTTGCTTTTGAATCCATACTTGTGATTTTACGTCAAGCTTTCGGGCTTTCTGCCCTATGTCAAGACTGAGGGCAAATTGGACAAAATACAAAACATGGATATCATACAAAAAAATAATGATGATCAAGACAATAGTGAAAATAATATATGTCTAAATAACAACACTTGCATGATTTATATATAATCAATATGTGTGACGGAAAAATGACTCGCAGACGTTGTGCCACAGTGATGTTCACTATGGCCTTTATTTCCCAAGCTTTCGACTGTGTAGCCAGCCTTTTTCAAGGGCTTGATGAGACATAAACGTTAAACGTAAACATAAAACATATATATATATATATATATATATATATATATATATATATATATATATATATAATGATAAGTATTGTAGCAAAAAATTAAAAACATATATAATTTCCATGGTTCATATGGTTTAAAAACTAACACGAGAGAACTTGGGTCGAAATCCAATGCGGCACTTCTTCATAAATATGTCCTAATAATACGTCATTACCTTAAATATACGCATATATCGAAAATTGAAATCTAGAAACATATAATGGGGACAGAGTACTGAGATGTGATGTGAACAAGTATTCCTGGGAAAACAGTCATAAGGTTACAACAAATGCCGGTATCTGTCACATAATATGTTACAATATAACACATTACAATATCATTGTAATGTCTCTTGTACATTTGTGTTAGAGCTGAAAAGGTCTGTATTATCTAAATTGAATTTTCTCTATATCTTTCTTTGGAAGTTTTGGCGTTGGTGTATATGTTTTATGCAAGTCATTAAGTAATGAAAAAACGTTTCCCACTGTCCCTCGCGTGTCGCAAAGCCTGGTAGGATGTTTACGGATGGTATGCATGTGCAACGCGAGTCGGGTCGGACCCAGCCGCAGGAGATGGATGATAATTTCGATGCGGCGACATAGGGTATCAGGGGAGAAAAAATATTGACATCGAATTGTATGAAATGTAATTGTCGACCATAGGCAAAATTTTGCCATAGCTTCTGCACGCTATTTGTGTATTATACATCTTATTTCCTTATAAAATTTGGTTTGATAGTTATTTCGATGCCGGAATGACCCAGGCCCCTTTTGCCACAGTGTCGGTGATCTCATTGCCTCTGAGGCCACAGTGGGTAGAAACCCAGGTGAAAGTGATATCAGTACCGGTTTGATATAAATTAGTGTACAATTGTAATATATTGGAAATTAGGGACGGAGAGTTATCATAGAAGTTTTGATTTGCTTGTAGGGTACTAAGTGAGTCGGTGAAAATGACTGCCTGGATTGGCCGATATTCCTCTAGCCATTCCATTGAATATATAGTATTGCTACTTGTTCTGTCTTACAGGCTGATTATGAGACCCGCTTGGTTACTCTTTTTCTGACATCTGTGATGTACAAACCAATACTTGCTCTGCAGCGGCAAGAATCTACGGATCCATCGGTATATTGTAGGTGGTCATGGTAGTTTGTGTTACTTATTTGCATTGCAGTTTGCTGTTGTTGTAGTGGGATTTAGACTCTTTGTTACATAGAGTGTGAACTTGAAAATCAATCCGGGTATCACAAATAGTCGTGACGATGTACTGGTAAGTTGTACTGGGTCAGTGCAGGGAATGCATGGATATTGGGTTTATGAGAGAAAAGGGTTTTCGTTTTGTTTGCCACTTATAGTAGTGCTGCTGCCAGCACTCCGCGAGAGCTAGGCGGACAGGATGTTGAGGGTCCAGCTGTAATATGAAAAGTTTGTATATCATACCGACTCTCTTCCGGTGAAGGCTGGCGGGTAGTTCGCAGCATTCAACTTGTAAGGCGTGAAGTGGGGTGGTAAGTGGAGCATCTGTGCAGACTTGGAGAGATTGGTATTGTCTTGTATCAATTCGAATGGCTAAATATTCTGTTAAAGGGTCAAAAATCTCTGAAGCATATTCAATAATAGGTCTTATAATAGAACGATATAATAAGAACAGGGTTTTACAGTCCGCACCCTGACGGTGGTGCCTGTGAGAGTGCGTATCATATTAATTTATTTTTTGACATTTGAAATACATATTATCAATGAGTGGTTTCCAGGTTAAACCTGGGTCAAATGCAACTCCAAGTAATCTGTACGAAGTAACTACCTCTAGACGAACTTTACTAAAATACAAACAAATAATAATTGGACTCACTCTGGGGGTATGATTTCTTTTCTTTCTTTTTTTTATAGTTGATGTGGTCAGACTCCAGTTCGTAATAGCCAAGTTGCTAAGTTGTTCAAATCTTGTCGGATGTGATTGTGGAGAAAACCGATGTTAGTATTTGTTCTTTCTTTTCTTTCTTTTGTGATTTATAATGAAGACCTGCCTGGGAAGGCAATTTTCTTCAAAAAGTACTTTTGGTCTTTCAACACATATTGATGTATAATGTTATTATAATCTCAAATCTTAGAATGTGATATTGGAAGCATATATTACAAATAATCATATATAAAGTTTGTTATGTGGCTTACAAGAGTGGTTTTTGACGAGATGTTTTAGGAAATGAAAAGGAGATAGATTATGGGAAGTCCCACGTCACCTGCCTAATACTGAACTGCAGTACAGGGATACGCCTTTCCCGTCCACAGGAGGGCATAGTGCTCTTCTGTCGACCCACGGTTAAGTCTCGGGCTTTTCCGATGGCATGCGCCTCGCTGCCTTATGGCCTATATTATGCTTAAAGCTTAGTAGGCAGGGACGTCATTGAAAAGTGAGAGATAAAGAAAAGCAGAGAGGGAGTGCGACAAAAGTATCTGGAAAAAGTATACAGCTAGGGCGATAGAGGGAGCTGATCTAACTTTGACAAGTAGTCAGCCCCTCACCAGGCAGTGTTAGCTCTTATAGTTTTTTTTTTCTTTTTGTTATTGTTGTTGTTGTTGTAATCTTATCTTTCTTAGTTTGTTTTGAATGGAGATCTATCTGCTGATAATTTTCCCCACAATATGCGTATTCTTATATTAATTCATGCGTTGTTAATACGGGTAGATGGTTTGTTAGGTGAAATGAGGGATGTAGCGATGTACATATGTATTTTGGGTTCATTAATTTGGAACAATTCAAATTCGTTTGTTCTTTAATATTTGTAATAATATAAATGTGGGTTCATATTACATGAATTCCTAATAATGCATAATAATGTATAATGATATATATAAAGCTGCCGAAGCTCCCGGCCCAGTATGGTTTCATATCTCATAAAGATATGGTTTATGATAATATAAATGAGCAATGATTATATCATTACGCATATTATATGGGGTTAATCACGCTCCCCTGAGGGAGACCCACATTTCTTGCATGCGTTGCCGATAAAGTTTGTCCAATCCGGACTTGAAAGATACGGTTGAGCAAAACAAAAATGGCAACCCACTTCTGAAACCTGCCCTGCAGCCCTAACGACTTAAGTTTATAAAGAAGTGCATCATGAGTGACAGAATCAGCAAGTAAAGCTTTCTGCAAATCTAAAAAGATAACAGCCGTATAATTTCCACAAATCAATGAGTTACGGATATCCGATTCCAGTAATAAGAAATTATTCAGTATTCTACGTCCTGGAATGAAAGCCGGCTGAAAATCGGAGACTAAGTTATATTTATTTATGTAGTATAACAGTCTGTGAACGATCATTCTTTCCATGGTCTTGCAAAGGAAAGGGGTTAACGAAATGGGGCGGTAGGAGGAGACACAATGCTTGTCCTTGCCAAATCTAGGAATCGGTACAACAATTGAATGTTTCCATTGATGTGGAAGTAAACCAGTATCCCAAATTTGGTTATGCGTATGTAGCAGACTTAACATCACTTTTTTTTCTGGGAGATGGGTGGTAAACTCTCTGCCAATATCCATCAGCACCTGGTGCTGAATTACTGCCTAACTGAATTGCTCGCTCAAGCTCTCCAAGAGTTAAAAAAATGCATTTAGAGGCAAACTGTCGTCAAAACTTTCGGGGGAGGCAGCAAGTGGGGGCTGTGAGGAAAGGTTAGTCTGAGGATCGTGAAATGTACTGCCATGGACTGGGATTGTCAGTGTATAATCTCGTGGAAACAGAGGGCGACACAGAGTTATAAATTTCGCAGACGTAATCTAGAAAACTAGGTCTGACCTATGAATGTTCGCACCCAACGACGTATCCGAAAATGAACGTAATAAATTCAGACGTTTGTTACACTTTCCGTTTATGTCATCAACGTGTGGAAACCACCGTGACGTGAGGGCAGAGTCAATATCCAATGGGATATAACAATAAATCCCCTAAATCTTCATTACCAAGTCAAAATCACAAATATATCCGTTTTCTGATCTCTCTCAAACTCATCTTAATCTTGTCAAATTCTGATGCACGTCTTCCCTTGGATTCGATCTGTGCCGACTTTTGATATCGGAGTAAAGGTCGCCTGAAATCGTAATTGCACGCTTAAAAAGGATGATATTTTCTTAACACTTGGAGGTACCAGTATGTAAACCACTTTGTGCTTGAAAAATAAAACATCTTTTGACCTACAATCTTAGTCTAATTTAACCTTTTGACAATAATTGAAGTTTTTGTTTGACAGGTCCTTTTCCCATGTTACCCTAATGGTATCACAATAATCAAAGTTACGTGTATAACGCTCTTCTATGCCATGTTGAAAAAGTGTTACTTAAAGTTTTACTACCCCCCCCCCCCTCGAAAATGTCCGGCGGCGCCTGTCCTGCCACTCTCTATACACCATCCTCTCTGAGTTCAAAGGTCAGGTGTTGCTTTTGAGCCAAAGACATCTCGACTGATTTAATTGATCTTCATTAGGGTGTTCATGGACGGAGGTTTCATGTACGGAAGTCCATTTAAAAAGCGAGATTAACGCTGGTCTGCTAGAACAGAATTGCTCGTTTGCGAATATAGTGTACCAGAAGATGGAAATACGCTCATTTTTAAAACTCGACCCCAGTCGTGTTCTTTGGCTGCGAGTGTGTATTGCGTATTCCATGCTATCTAAACTGTTCTTAACGGGGATTCTGGATAAACACGTCGAGTCGCCCCCCCCCCTTTTTTTTTGGGGGGGGGGGGTACATTCTTTACGCATTAATTGGTCTTTAAACGAAATATGGTTGTGAGAAAAAAAAAACATCAAAGTTATAATTTAAACAACATGTCCGTATTTTGATTATTGAAACGCGTTTTTAATATTTCCACTGCCACACATTGATCAACTGTTTCAAAAGTATTTTCAAGAGCGATTTTCGCTGAACGAGACGAAAATAATGTTCCGAAAATAAATGTTCCGAATTCTGGTCACATCCAGACATAGGTCTCCAGGGAAATAAATGGCCTAAAGCACGTCAACCTGCGTTGTTTTATTTCTCCATATCGTTATTAGGTGGTTTCACATCAGCCCGAACAATATCAAATAGCGCTCTAGTTCGCATTATTCATCCTGCTGTTCGGAAATTTCACGAGTTGGACTCGATAAATTTTCTCGATCAGAGCGATAAGATCAGCGCGCTAATTTGTATTTACATTATCACATAGCGCGCTATTTCGTGATCGGGTAAAATTCCCAAGTCAGAAAATAGCGCGCTATTTCGAAACATCGGACTGATGTGAAAACGCCTAGTGTGGCATTTAGAATACATCTGTATTGCGAATCAAGCGATGATTTCCCTTGAATGTGCTGTCTGTTCGTTTTTCATTTTTTTTTCATTTTTTTTTTCTGATGGGGATGATTTCTAGGGGCCACATGAAAATTTTCTGCGATTTGTTTCTATCTTTCTGTTTAAGAAAACTCATTGTATACGCAAGTGTATTCATTGATGAAATTCAGATGACAGTTCAGTGTTTGATGAGCCCAACCTATAGTATTTGCGTGATATATAATAAAAGTCGATAAAAAAAAATCTGACATTTAAATGTGTAACGCAATTTGAACATTCATTTTGTTTTTACAAATTTCGATGATTTTTAAGTTCGAGGTGAGCTGCTTATGTGATAACGAGGGTGTAATATGAGTGATATTTTGTAAAGTTGAATAAAACAATGTAATCTGTTATGTATACTGTTATACATTGTATATTACGCTTTTGCTTGCTATTTTTTTAGTTAAATATTTTGAGAGGGGTAGCAGCTATTTGTTCAACCTTGTAACCAAACGTGTTAACATTTGCTATAAAATTACTAAAATTACTTAATCCGTTCCGTACTGAATTTTGAAATCCCCATAGACTTGATACACAGGTTACAGGGTTCCCGTATATGGAACGGGATAATTGAAATGTTCATGTCGGACAGTAACCTACTTGCAGTGACTGGGGGGGGGGGGGGGGGGGGGAGGGGGGGGGGGGGCTCGTGTGAAGCAAAAATCACATAAGCCCGCACTGCAAAAAGTCCGGTGTTAAATAGTGAACACCGAGCTGGTGTTAAATTTTCGGTGCTCATTTATGATGTTAAATTAACACCTCCGGGTGTCATTTCCAAATTTTAAACTGTTTTTTGAAGAGTTTCTTAGTAACTGCACTTCTTGTTGATTTTTAATTTAAACAAGACGATCAAGAATTTTACATTAAAATACTAGATTTTTTAAAAAATGTGCAAATAAATTTACATCTAATAAACACCAGCTGGTGTGGTCTCTTATTGAAGCTGGACGGGTGTTAAACCACTGATATTAACACCAACAAATATGAAATCAACACCATGTGGTGTCATTTTTGAATTAACACCAGTACATTGTCAAAATAACACCAGGTACAGTGTCAAATTAACACCACGAAGTGTCAGGTGAACACTTTTCAACACCATCACAGTGCATTTTCAACACCTGTGGGTGTGGTCCTTTATTGAAGTTTGATCGGTGTTAGATTTAACACCCGTGGTGTTAAATCTAACACCGATGTTTTTACAGTGCGTATGTGGTTTACGAACCGAGTCGATGTGTTAGAACCTACCTATACTTAAGAAAACACATCTCTTTCGGTATTTTGGGATTTTATTGTTTTTGGATTCGACATCCTGCGAAGTATAATGTGAAGTAATGGGTGTGGGTTTGTCTTATTTCTTTCCTCATAACTATAAAAGCCAAAATAATCAAAAATTCGTTGGTAAAACACAAATATCAGGTAAGATTATTATTGTTTTGCTTTGAGGGCAAGGGTCGAAAACAAGATCCAAAGGAAATGAATACCTTCCCCTTCCTTTGCTTGTGGTTGAAATGAAACATTTATAAATAACTTTGAATAAAAAGGGGACACCAAATTGGCCCACCTTGAACCCATTTCACAGCTCTGAGGGAATGAATCGTCATGTTATTGATTTTAATTCCACTGCCCTCAACGGAAGATGCCTGCCATACGAATTTACACAGCCGTTTTGTGTTTATGTACATTCTGATCATAAGTTCTTGTGATGGAATTGATTTTATACGGTAATCACTTGATCCCATTGAACAAGTCTGGTGGAGTGAGTCGTCACGATGTTCATCTATTGCCACTGCCCTCAACGGCAGATTATGCATTTCATACAAACTTACACCGTTGTCTGTTCATGTACATTCTGGTCTTTAGTTGCTGTGATGGAATATGTTTTATTCAGTACGGTAATTAATTTCAAGTTTTCTTGAAACTGAAATAATCCGAAAGTGCTTATTGCCATTTTTTCTTCTTCAAATTGCTACATGTATCATTTAAGTTGCAATACTGGAAAATCTAGATCAGTTTCAAAGGGAAAATTGTATTTAACTGAGGAAGCGTTTTTTTCATATTAATGTTTGGAAACTGTAAGATTATGGAGTGGTCTTTTCAATCAATTATGTACGTGTCACCTTTATTTTGTATCATTTGTGTTTCTTCCTGTTGTTGACTTCATCTGTCAGCACTTCAATTTGAAAAAAAAAAGATGTTCAAAGTGGATGAATAAACGAATCGAATCTTATCAGTGATATTACAGAGTGTGCTTCCTAATGATTTCACAAGTTATCGCATTTTGCTGAGTAGGCATTAACTGTCTACATGAACGTGGACGACGAAGTGTGAGAGAGGAGTTGCTATACCACATCAATCCAGCTAGACTGCTCCGTTTAAAACCATATACGTTCTGATCTCTATCTACAAGACGATAGGCTTTGTGCGATGTAAAGGATGAAATACGCAAGTAAGGCTGCGTTCACATAGAAGTATACTATTCGGGTATTTGGGCTCGTTTTTCGAGGGCACGGGAATAGCTTGAATCGAACGAATGAAACATACATACATAGTAAATGAATAGTGTGACACATCATCGATATACGAAAAAGAATAGAATGTAGGATTATAGAAAGATAACGGCTCGATAGCCCATAATCGGCTGCACTTTTCTGGTGCCGCTGGTCTTACCATGGGGACCAGTTATAAAGAGGTACAGAAAAGACAGAAAAAAAAGCAGAAGATTGCATATTACATAAATACAAAATCATAAAATATTAATGTATAATGCAGGTTTACGATGCAAAGGGTGCGGTGTGTGGTGTAAATGGAGAGGTGTGCCATGTATAGAGGGATATGTGTGGAATGTGAAGGGGGATTGTGCTTTAAGTTGGATCGTACTGTGGAAATGGAAAGGTATATGCAAAGTATAATAATTGCCTGAGGTTTTTTAGGGTGTAGATTTGTTTTCCCATGTCCAAAGATCAGGTGTGAGTTTAAAGGGTGTGTACAGTTCTGGTCGAGGTGAGGATTTAGCTTATAACGTTTTGCGAGGTATTTAGAAACCACTCTAATAGATGTCAAAGAGCATGCAATTCCAAGAAGTATCAAAAGTTTATTTGATGAAAGTCAATTTTGAAATTTTGATGGCCGAGATATCCAAAAACGAGGCGAAGCAAAGAGATCCTAATAAAAGGCGTGGCCTGTCGCCTTTTATTATATATATATATTTTTGGATATCTCAGCCATTTGAAAACCAATTTACATCAAACGTTGAATCCTCCTTAAAATCACATGCTCTTTCATTTTTCATAAGAGGTTTCGCATTACCTCCCTTAGAAATGTTCAAACATGAATCTACACCTCAACAAGTACTGTACAGTCCCCTTAAGTAAAATAATACTAATGTGAATGGGCATTTTGGGGCAACTGTAATTATCTCGTGGAATATTATGAACTTGAAATGATGCCATGATGAGCATTCTGGCGCATCAACAAGAAGATTGTTTTCTCCCCAATACCTATGTCAGTCTGCTTCTCAGTGTATCAAATGATATGATTGTGTATAACTTTTTCGTTCGCGTTTGTGTGCAAGTGTGAGCCTTGTGTATCTGTGTGTGTGTGTGTGTGTGTGTGTGTGTGTGTGTGTGTGACGTTCTATCTGAAAAGAAGGGTGCGCAATACGTTCTTTTCATTCTCTCACTAGGCGTTTTCACATCAGCGAGATAAAAATCAAAGCTCGAGAAATGTTTCGCAGAAAATAGTCAGCAAAATAGCGCGCTATTTCGAAACATCGGGCTGATGTGAAAACGCCTAATGTATACTTTTTTTCCCCAATTCGGTTTGGACACTCTCACAAACAATGCACTTTACATGCAAATCCAATCGTGAACACACATTACTTGAAAAGAGTACACGAATGTTCGTAATATGTACTACATGTATTATAATCCTGCAACTGCCAATATTTTTGATGGAAAATAATTATGCCGGTAAAAAGTGTATAAAGTAATAGATTTCATAAGAAGTATTAATCAAATATATTAGACTTTGTTGTTTTTCTTGTTCTTGTTTTTCATTCCGGGATGGTTCGTAAAGGAAGTGTTTACAAAACCGTGCAAAGATGAGTTCATTAAACAAGCCAATGGATAGATATTAAGAGATGTTTATACGCTGGACAACACCTGAAGACTGGTGGCGTTTGAACAGTTATTGTAAAACGGTCTTTAAAACACTTTATTGGCAGCATGCCTGCAAGGACTCACCTTTGGTAAATAAATACGCACTTACGTGATACACAAAATTACATCCCGGCTGAAGTGCGAAACGCCACCTCCAGTGCAAGCATTCATTAGACCATACATATCTCTCTAACCAACTTGATATCCCCATAGCCAGATTATATAATGGCATTATGCTGATACATGACACCGTTGTAATGTGATATCTTTGGGGGTTTTTTATCATTGTCAAAACATTTTGCATTATGTACACTCGGTATTACCATGGATGATTTACATATTGCTACGTATGACTGAATGCCTCTGAACCACTACATTGTGTATCTCGTTATTTCTACATTGTTATCTTATTACTGCAGGACCCCCATGAATAACCACTGCTGGTGCTACCCTCTTTGTACTGAATACCGAATAAACAAGATGAGAAATTGATAAGTATAGACAAATTAAAGTTTTATTTCGACGCTGCTTCTAGAAAATATTATACGTTTAATAGGTGAAATGAAAGAGGCAATAGTTTGAATGATTCTAGGCGTTGATTTTCATATACGTATAGTGATACTAATGGTCAGTTTTTATTTAGTGCATTTCACACTTATTAAGTATCTCAATGCGATTTATAGACTATTATTAGCCCGGTCACTGGATACATTACAATGCATCTCTAACCAGCACAGAGAATGATCATTCTTCTCTCCGTGGGAAACATGTCATTAGCAGCCATTATACAGGAGCGCACATGCTGATCAATCAACATAAGTTTTCTCTATCCTTCCGTGTACCTATCTATAATCCTGCTCTCTAAAAAAAAATCGAGTGAAAATATTCACTCTTAAAAAAAGTGAATACAAAAAAGAGTGAATTTAGAGTGAAATTGGAGTGAATTTTGAGTGAAAAGGTTCATTTTCACTCATTTTGGAGTGACGTCAGGGATCACTCGAAGATTTTGGAGTGATCCCTGAGGTCACTCTAAAACGAGTGAAAATGAACATTTTCACTCTAAATTCACTCTTTTTTGTATTCACTCTTTTAGGAGTGAATTTTTTCACTCGATTTCTTTTTAGAGAGGTATGGGTTGAGAGCATCAATGTGTCTAAAGTCCTTGCTGTAGGGCAAATGTATACTCATTTGGTGGCCCGCAAACATTTATATCTCAGTTTGTCATCATCAATTTTATCTCCTTGTTATAATTAGCGTTATTGCTGAAGCTGTTACTATTATTACTTTCAAAACAAAGGAATAAAGTATATAATCATAAATGATTTACATTGCATCGCTTCTTTTCTACAGCGACAGCTGCGGCGAAAGAGAGTACAATGTGTTATATAAAGGAAATCCCCTTAAGATAACTCGTTTTCAAACGTAGATTCCCCTGTGAAAGCTTATATTATATATATATATATATATATATATATATATATATATATATATATATATATATATTGTATATATATATATATATTATATATATATATATATATATTGTATATATATATATATATATATATATATTGTATATATATATATATATACTTTATAATAATGTATATTTATGTATATATATATGTATATATATATATATATGATGAGTTTTTTCGCAAAAACCGATTTGCCAAATGGAGATATTTGCGATTTAAGGTAAAGAAGAATACAAAGAATAATGAGACAATTTTTGCTTGATTTGACCATAACTTTAAAAAATGTACTTTTATATGTAGTAACCAATATATCATTTAAAAGGTATTAGTTTTTACTTTATGACAGAGACCATACTTCAAAATCTTCAAAAATGGACTTATGGGTTTTGGCGAACAAACTATTCATTATAAACTCATAACTAATTGTGGAAGCTTTTGCACTTATATGTATATGTATACACATATACATATATTCAATTATTTTTGGGACAACCATAATATAGTTTTCTATAATATAATACAGGTTAGAGACTTAACTGTGAATGGAAGTAAAATAGATGATGCACTTTACATTCACTACATCATTTGCTTATACCAGGGATGTCTCCAAAATGTTGTTACGTTTTGCAATATCTGAATATATAGGAGGTGATATACACGAAATGGGGAGAGATATACAAATTCCTAAAAAGAGAAAGAAAGAAAAGAAAAAGATCAAAGCATGATATTGATGCATGATTCAGAGAACTGCATGACGTCATGTAATCTATTGTGACGTCAGCTCACTCGACAGTACGTCCTCAGTCACGTAGTCTTTGAGGCAGTCCATTGAATACTTCCAGATTAGTTCTTGCTTCTCCTCACTTCTACAAGGTTGAAGAAAGTAGAGAATGAAAATACACACGCAAAAAACAACAACGAAATGCATTCAATATCTGAAAACTATCACAACAGTAATTTGGTGATTTTTCTTTTCTGCTGTTATTTTTATTTTTGCCTCTTTGTGTGAAGATCGAAAAAACTGCAGACGTTAAAGGGATGATATGGTTTTTGTTGAGATTAAGGATTCGGATTGCAACTTTTGTGGGGATTATAATAATAATGATAATAATAATAGTGGCCTTTTATAAAGCGCTGAAGTCCATCAATAATGATGCTCATGGCGCTCTTACATATGAAATAGCAAATGAAATACAAACAAAACAAGATGCTTACTTTACATAACGAAATCAATCTCAGAACATAAGAGCAACCCTTCATATACAAATTATACAGTAATTTATATCACTTATTAATATTAATGAGCATACAAGTCAAAGAGAATTCCGTTTTGAATTTGCTGGGATATCAAAAGACGAGGTAACGCAAAGTGGTCCTAATAAAAGATGGATCAGAGCCACTCTGCAGGTCGGGTACCAGTACAGGAGGGGAAAAAAAGACGGAGGTATAAGATAAGAAATTTTCCCTTACCACGGAGAAAGCAATGTTGAAGTCACGCTGTTCCAGAGCACCTCGTTTTACGTTTTTGTTTTCCATTTTTGTTTTGCTTTTATTTTGTTTGTTTGTTTGTTTGTGTTTGTTTGGTTGTTGTTGTTTTTTTTGCGGGGGGGGGGGGTGAGTTCAAGGTCTGGAAACGTCCATTCACTCTCAAACTTTGGTCCTCGGTAGCAGGTAAGGGAGACTGGACAGATATTGTTTAGCTATTAAAGTAGGTCGTATACTGTTCGTAGGGTATATACAATTCCTAAAGCAGTTATTTTTACACCAAAAAAAAAAAAGTTCTTGTACATCTTTTGTGTGCTGAGAAGTATTTTGTCTTGCCTGGGTAGTGACGACAGAGATTGCGGCTTCCCGCTCTCGAAGTAGAGGGCGCTTTTCCCGTCATACTCCGGATTGGCGGTAGCGTGCAGTGTAGTCAAAGCACCATCGAACGAGGATCGCATAATCTCTAAATAAATAAATAAACAAATAAAAACAGGGGATGATATTTGTTAAGAAATAATGTTCTCGGCCTTCTCAAAAGGTGGGAAATCCTCGTTAGGAGGTATTGTCTTGGAATTTAAACTGAAATGCAGTAATTCTAATGTAGAAAGACGGCAAGATTCGATAAAGCCCAAGGATGTGTTCATCTCTATGCAAAATAAGATTAAGTCATTGGGCAGGTTTTAAGGCGTATACTTAAACGATAGTTATATTGGAATTTACTCATCCTTTATATCGTAACAAGGACAGATCAAGGAATTCCGTAGGGGAGGCGCCTTTACAAAATAAAAGGGGGCGAATGTGCCCCCTCCCATTTTTCCCCTTTTTTAAAATTTCCTTTGTTTTAACCAAAAATAATGCGGGGAGCGCAAACAGTGCCCCCCCCCCCCCCCTCCTCTGGATCCGCCACTCTGTGATGAATAACGCCGATGTCGCGATCTTGACAACTTTCAGCTACAAGAAGTTTGAATAGTTCTTCTTTTGTGGTAAATACGAAAGTAATAGGCCTAATCATGTAGTCATACATACCCGGACAAACCACGATATTAGCATGAAAATAACATAAATTATGTATTCCTTTGGTGTAAGACCATCAGAAATGTCAAAGGAGAGGCCTGAGGAGTAATTATTGTCCTACCCATTACCAGATATTATGACACATCGAATCAGAAAGAACTGTATAGTGGTCACAGTGTGTCTATGCTGAAAGCGTGAGCTATAGTATACTGTCATGGCATCTTCATGACTACTATAAACATAGTAGTAGTATTTTGGCGAGTGCTATAGTAAATTTCATGGCGTACGGCTTTTACTATTTTTCGTTGTTTGTATGACATACGCTCTTATAAAGTCTTGTCAGCAAACAAAATAATTATATATTGATGATAGTCTCCCGCACTAAAAACTAAAACCAAAAAACTCCTCTCCAAAGCGCAGTGGTCAACTGATGGTATGAGATAGGAACTGTATATTTGTACAACAAAACCAGAGGTAGCAATGGTAATACACTGTGAGATAAATTCAAATCTGTTAAGTATAGCTTTAAGAAAACTGTACAAAATAAACAAGGACAGATCTATTAAATAACTAACTTGGTATGATGACAGACTGACAATCACTAACTGACTTCTTTGCCACGTGGTCAGTTTGGCGTGCTTTAATAGCCGCGGGAGAATAGTAACAATAATACAAATGCAGAACTAGGTGTTGCAACAGACGATATTACATATTTTGACCTTCAACGTTTCAACTTAAATTAGAAAAAATAAAACAATAACAACAACATAATTTATTATCAATTTATGGCGATCTTCAAAATTCTCGGATCCCAATGAGTTTTAGCCATGTAACTCACTAGATGCGCGCAGCATTCTCAGAACGGTTTTCGATGCTCCCGACATCTGCTGACCCTCGCGCCTAGCGATGTCCGTGTCAACCACGCCAGGGTGCAGCGAAAATACGCTAACCCCTGACCCATCCAGTCTTCTCGACAATGAGAACATGTTCATAATCTGCGCGTGTCGATGAATGATAGCAGAGAAATACATATGGAGATAATAATTATGAAGTATCGAGTTCTAGCCCAGGACTATTGTGTGGCGAATAGTCACACGAAAATATAACAGAGGGCGCTATGTATGATGATATAACTTTGTTAATAAAACATATAGGCCCGAATTCACGAAGGTGGTACAATCTTGTCCATGATTTAAGCCATTGGCAAAGACCGCAGTTTTGTATGGAGCGCCAAGGCAAGTGTGTTTGTTTGTTTGTTTGTTTGCTTGCTTTTATTTCTGCATTCAATCAGATGCAAGTGTGTCGCATGGCATATGTCGTTACGAAATCAGTAATTTCGTCTACGAAATTATCATTTTGTTGACGAAATGACTGAGTTCGTAACGAAATAGTTCACGCGACAAATGGCGCCCCATACAAATCGTCCATTGTTTAAACCCGTGGACACGATTGTACCACCTTCGTGAATTCTGGCCCCTAGATGTATCATTTATTATGAAAGATGCTTACACATACATAAGACACATGGATATTCCATTTAACATTTCTATGATACTTCTGACCATCACATTCAACTTAGGAGTGACTTTGTGCCTATACGGCGCGTTCTTAAAAATTCTATGAAACAGACGAAAACTTTCTGCAATATTGTGGAACTTCAACAACAACGTCAACAACAACAACACCAAAAGTTCCATTTTAAATAGTTTCCCATCTCTGGAGAGATAGATTTATGTGATTGCTAATATTAACAATGTCATTTGAAACGGATTACCTGGTAAAGTTTGGAATTTGCATATTTCTTGCTTGTGGCTCGTGTTTTTAACGTTTGGAAGTCGGCTTCGTCCCAGTTAGCAAACCGATACATGAGAGAAGAAACCGAGACTATCCGGCTTTCCGGTCCAGAGGATTTGAGAACCGGCAGGAGGTAAAGGGTCAACAGGAAGTGAGAGAGGTAGTTGACCTGGAAGTGAATCTCGAAGCCGTCAGCGGTTGGTTCTGTGATGGCAGAAAGTTCAAAGTTCAGTGAGATATGCGAGAGTAGAGAACACACATTCACACACACACACACACACACACACACACACACACACACACACACACACACAGGGAGAAACCGAAATCAAATTAATCCAAGATAGTTCTTTCCCTTTCACTGAATTACTTCTGTTTCCGATCAGAATGTCAGAGCGACGCGTCATATATTAAAATAAAGTTACGTTGTGATGTGTTTCTTTTAGTTTTGAACATGTTCATCCCACTATGATATTCTGAAAGGCCTAAAAATATGTCCCATTTTATTGGCAAGGGTAAACGCGTTACTCTAAAATTGAATAAGGAGGTGTACGCGTTATGTCCAAAACGAAATAGGAAATGTTCGTGATATAAACTTTTCATGTTATTTAAACAAGTGAAAGTGGATCAACCGAGCCTTAAAAAATGATTTGCCAACAGATCATGGCCAATTTCCTACTTTTCCGACTTAGGGCTATCATCAGTCTATGAAAAGAAGAGGTTTGATTTTGCATCTTTTTCACACTAGTAATAGGAGCACCGTCCTTTAGATATGCTTATTGGTTTGAAAGGTGCTCCCTGTGTAACACTGGTAGGAATACAAAGTTGAGCATAATTTTTGTTTTGGATATATGGAGTACACTTATCTATCAGCATTATACAAATGGAAATAAGGTCAACTTGGCTAAGTAAAATCACAAATCAAACACATTCATCACCTTTCAATTGATACAAGATTAAACGAAAAGAAAAGAAAAATACGCTACACTATGATTATTTTGATTTACTTTTGTACGTCATGTCAACTACTGCAAAGACCAACTGTATTATGATCTCAAACAGGTTGCAGCAGCTGCACTGATATTACAATTTCATCGTTTTAAGATTGCATTGCACGAAACGGGCATTTGATCAAGAGAATACGAGAAAACAATCTCACATGAACTCACCTTCTGTCCCATAGGCTATTAGACCAGCGTTACACACTAACACGTGTAAGGGAAGCCCCTTGGCTCTGTACGCCTCTGCGAACGACTTGGTGCTGGCCAGTGACCCTAGGTCAAGGGCCATGAATTCTAGGTCAAGTTCGTCAACCTGTGTCAATTAGGAACAATTGGCAATGTGAAATTTTCAATCGAGACATACACACACACACACACACACACACACGCACGCACACACGCACACACACACACACACACACACACCAACACTCACATAGACACACGTATACACAAATCGTATGCCAACATAGATTATGTTGTCCAGTAAACAAACCTTTGTTTTCACTCTCGCTTTGTTTGCATCTGCCTTCTCCTCCACATGTTCCTTCTTCATGCGTTCGATTGCCTACGAAAGAATCGAGAAGAATTAAACTACCCATCAGGTATCCGAAAAAAAAAGAGAGAGAAAATAACACATGCGCATCCTTAACTGAGGTTGTCCTGCAGCATATGTAGTTGCCGCAAAGTGAGGTACCGGACAACCCATGCCCTACACAAACCGGATGCGCTTTCTCTTACCTCAATTGAGCTCTGTTACACTTGGAATGTCTAATGAAGTAATGATCAGAAGTACGATATTGATATAAATCAATAGACACGCGAAATTGAATCAAACACTCTTTTAGCCTTTTGTCAAGGCCATCTCGCTGTATGGTAAGAGAGCCCAGCTGAGTGAGGTATTCGCGCTCGGCTGGGCTCACTTCACTCGTCATTACAGCGAGAGGGCCCTGTCAAAAGGCTAACTCTCTCTCTGAATGTGAAAATAAGTATCACGTGTTCATTGGGTAATACGGATGTCAGGGTAAAAGCTGCTCTCACTAGCCCGTTACAAGTAATTAAGCACAGTGAATACGGTGTTACTTTTCGGGGAAAAGAAAAACAATGACAAGAGAAAGTCCGTATGTTGCTCTGCAACCACAATGAAGAGTGAATTTTATTTATCTTGTCTGATTTTTTGAACACTGGATCCAGCTTTTGAAAGACAGTGTATATTGGAAATCTGTATTTAGCATTGTTCTCAGTGAAATACGGATTGAACGGATAGCTGAGAACTTTAAAGAGACACAAATTTATGGTAAAGTAATCTAAATGAAAGACTTATTCAGATATTAGAGGCTAGCGTACTGAAACTTATGGTCACTTGTCAATCATAGCCATGGGCAACACACAAAACTATTTCTAAACCAATATCAATAACGCTTTTTATCTCTAATCCAGGTCCTAGATTATTAGAAATAACGCCTTACCTCGAGTGCTTTGGTCTCAGACCGACAGGCCAGGATGACCCTGGCACCAACCTGGGCCAGGGACTTTGCCGTCTCGTATCCTATACCTACACAGAGAACATTGCAGTCACATTAGACTCTTACCCTTCATTACATGAATACAATAGAATATGTTAGAAAAGGATATACTAATGTAATGTAATGTAATGTAATGTAAAGTAAAGTAATGTAATTAAATAGAATTGAGTAGAATAGAATAGAATACGATAGAATACAGTACAATAGAAAATAATAGAATACAATAGCATGGACAAGAATAGAATGAAATAAAATAAAACAAAGTAAAATAAAATAGAATAAAATTAAATAGAACAACATAATATAATATAATATTATATATATTGTGGAATAACATAATACAATAGTAGAAAGATGTATCTCAGAAGGACAACGATAATAGAATAGTAGTATAATGACTATGTTATAGCACTTACAATATTATTATCATCGTTGTTATAAACACTATATTTTCATAGAATCGCTTTTATTTGTTTTACTGTTTTTTGGTCGTACTACCTCCTTCCCTCATACCTGTGTTTGCTCCTGTGACGATGATCGTCTTTCCGCTCATATCCACCTCAGGGAGCTTCTTAGGTGACCCCAAACTTGACCCCATTCTGATCTTTAACCTCATTAAGCAAAATGAGAAAGACACAGAGAATAGCAAGAACTTATAGAAATCGTGATCTTATCGTAAGAGAGACAGTCAGAAGATGCCCTAAGTTCCACATCTTTTTATTAGTGAATATACAGGCATCTTTGGACGACGTGGTCCGTTTCTTGTGAGGTAGGACATGAAAAGTTCCATGGGTAGGACTTATTGTTGTTGTATGTTTGCTTATTACTAGCGAATCTCTCTATGTGGGAGGAGCAGTTTCTTAAAATGACGTCATTTATGTCACGCAGTCACCATTTATTCTTTGTTTCAAGACGTTAGAAATAACTGATGGAGCGACAAATAAACTGCTATGAGAAATATAATGTCTTTTACACGCACACACGGAAATATTACTGAAATGTAATAAGTCACCTCAAATGTACTAAAAAAATAGAAGAAAGAGGTGACAAGGTTCAGGAGTGAAATCAGTACACGGCCAATCTGCCGTAGACTGAGAAAAAAAATAAGATCAAAGACTGTTACAAAGGCAAGTATGTCATTGGTAGCAATAAAGATCATCAATAAACTACGCTGCAAATGCAAGTATGCCATATTATGAAAAAGCACTTTGTTTTTTCAGATTTAATCTAAAATACCACCGACAGCTTTAAGTGCATTTCCTTTTAATCCCTTGACTGCTTGGTTTATAATTACCGCGCCCGCAACAAAGTTAAAACCCGAATCCGCATTTCAAACAAAACTATATTCAGTCCTTTTCAAGAGGTGTAAAGCATCAAAATGGTAACGCTTTTACGACAGTGTCGGATTATCACCGTCTTTTGGGAAGGCTAAAGGTTTACGAAATTGACAGGCGCAAATAACAATCTGTCGTCTTCATCACCATCATCATCATAGACAACAACAACAACAACAACATAATTTGAAATAGGTATTCGGATTTTAATTTTGCTGTTGGCGCGGTGTGTACCGGTTGTACTATCGAGTGCGAATGTCAGGGTAGTGAACAATTGTAGAAGTCACACTGTTGTTTGGGCAGAAGGTCGGCTACAATAATAGGTCATAGATCACTGACTTCAGATAAAAGCAGACGAGCCACACGTTTATATGCGACTTGCCTATAGAGCCGAGATAGGCGATATTTTGTAGTGTTATCTATACCGTGTACAGAATCACTGCAGGGACATATTCTAATTTATCTGCATGTAGCTTAATATGACGGTAATATATTGGAGTTGGGACTTCCAAAATAGGACAGAAGTGTGATTTGATGGGTTTTGCAATGACTCAGATACATTGATTTCTCCCCATATACATGTATATATAATTATATTGTATGTTTATACGTACGTATGTATGCACACATGCACGTGTATATGCACACTAAAGTCCAAAAGTTATAACTGAACAACACATACGTTTACATCTAAAAATTTCACACAAACCAAATGCTGGGTGCTGTATACTATTTGGATAGTGTAACGGGCGGTCTGTGAGACCAAGTCTGTTGCACTTTGGCTTTTGATAAACATGTGTGCGTGTGTGTTCAGTTATTGAACCTTCTCATTACCAAGTACACACATGTCGTATATACTAGAGTGTCAGGAGTAGACGATTTCAGTGACATACACAAATTTAACGCAAGCTTTATTCACCCAAGTTGCCGGAGGCTCTTAGCCCTTCTCAGACTGCGACTAAGCGAGATTTTGCTATGAAAATTAATGGGAGGTATAAGCAGATGAATGCAGTACTGCATTACTACACTCAAGTCTGTGAAAGCAAGCAGCTATTAGTTGTAATACAATACACACTCGGTCTATCGAACAATGATTATTCTAGTGTCAGTATGTTAGTTAAATTGAGCGTGGATTTTAAAGTACATGATGGCACTTTATTTGGCGTCCATGACAAGAGAGCACATAAAATGAATTTTACCTAGGTTGAGAGAAGCCGTGGAAGTTCCCTTTCCATACATCTAGCCTAGTTTAAGTAGAGTGTCCTGCTTGCAGTGACAGGAAAGAATGGACAAACAATACTTCCTTCACCTTTGGAAATACAAATGGCTCCGTGCAAGCTTGATTGTTGATTTTAGATATGAAAATTAAACAGTGTCCGCTGGGTGAATTTACGATTCACTCGGTGTGTCGTTGTTGTTGTTTTTGATTTGTTGTTGTTGTTGTTATCGTCGCATATTATGCTTCTCCTATCATGAAAGCTGAGGAAAGTAATTTATTTTGCAATAATATGCCTATCCTTGCAAATTTTCGCATTATGGATATGAGCGAATTCGTCTAGAAATTACGCATTTACGGCTATAAAATCTTATCTGGACCATGTATTTATTACATAGATATTAATATGCGTCTTAGGCTAAGTGTGTGACATATAAAGGGTATGGCTAGTAACTGATTAGTGGGAATCAGTGGGAATGCTAGGGGATGATTGTTCCAATTCTTGTGGAATTCAAATAAGAGTACATGTCTATTGTTGTGTGAAAATTACTTGCTTCGGAATGGTCTCATATTCAAGTAATGTGTAGTTTAATGTTTCCAGGTAAGCATGCCTGTACAGTGACGGGGCGATCGTTAACGATTAACTGCACATTACTTGATTCCCCACTGATCAGTTAGTAGCCCTCCCCTTTAAGATTCCAAACAATACACAATTCAACAATATTCTTTAAAGTCTTTTTTTTTTTCTTTTGCCGTTGTGACGCGTTATGAATGATTTTTGCTCTGTGACTATCTCCCAAGGTTTTTGCAGGTGTATCAAATTCGCTCGTTAATTGATTCAAACACCGGTTTCTGACAAAAGTCATTAAGTGTGTTCAAAGTGATGTTCTGGGCCATCGACCTAATATATATACTTGGAACGATATAAGCTGGCCAGACCCATACTGTTCATCCGGACATGAAACCCTGGGGAAGGTACGTGGGAGGTTAGAGTGATATGGATGTTGCATGGTATAGAATAGATAGACGATATTATAACTCAATAAATGTGTTGTCAAGATAGTCTTAAGTGGACATCTTGCTATAACAATATGAAGAGTTTGTTCGCAAAAAGCGATAAGTCCATTTTTGAAGATTTTGCAGTACGGTCTCTGTCATAAAGTACAAAATAATACCTTTTAAATGATATATTGGTCGCTACATAAAGGTGCATTTTTGAAGTTATGGTCAAAAGCAGCAAAATTTTTCTTATTATTCTCTTTATTTTTCTTGACCTTTAATCGCAAATATCTCCATTTGGCAAATATGGATTTATCGGTTTTTGCGAACAAACTCTTCATATGAAGTTAAATTCTCAAATACCACTCTTCGCAGATATTCATCGGCTATCCAAAACCATGCTACCGCCCTAAAAACTAAATTTACTCTGCAAAAAGTCCGGTGTTAAATATGAAACATCCAGCTGGTGTTAAATTTCCGGTGCTCATTTATGGTGTTAGATTAACACCTCCGGGTATCATTTCAAAATGATTGTTTTTTTTTATAGTTTCTTAGTTACTGCATTTCTTGTTAATTCTGAACTTCAACAAGACGATGAAGAATTTTCCGATAAAGTACTTGATTTTTGAAAAAAATGTGTAAACACATTTACACCACAGTAACACCAGTTGGTGTGGTCTCCTATTGAAGGTGGACGGGTGTTATACCATTGAAATTAACACCACTAATATCAAATCAACACCATGCCGTGTCATTAATGAATTAACTCTAGTGCAGTGTCAAAAATATCACCAGCCACAGTGTCAAATTAACACCACGAAGTGCCAGGTGAAGACTTTTTAACAACGTCAAAATACATTTTCTACACCTGTGGGTGTGGTCCTTTACTGAAGCTTGATCAGTGTTAGATTTAACACCCATGATGTTAAATCTAACACCGATGTATTTACATTGTAGGTACGATCATTATATCTGTTCCGATTGCCGAACATCCGCAATTTTACAGCGGCATTTTGCCTTATGATTAATTTTCTGTCACTGCAAAACAAATCTATAACATCATCTCTCGTCATGTCCAGTCTGTGCATGACTCTGAAACATTGATATTCTGTACATTGTAAACTCAACGCCATTTTCATCCACTCGGCGTAAGTGAAAGAAAAATGGCACCGGTTCCCAAAAAAGTCGAAGAAGCAAGAAACAAAACAAAGGGCAGTGACAGCTTGACTGAAGCTATTAGACAAACAGTTAAAGAAGCTGCCAGGCAAGAATTCGTTAAATTTGTGAATCAGCTTGAAAAGCAAGAGAGCAGGATATTAAATTGACCGGGAATCGGTCTGACAATCCAGGGAGGTGCTAGAGAAGGAGAGACAACTGCTGCTCTCCTTTGAAGTCATGCGCGGTACCGCCGACAAGTTATGCGTTCAACTACAGGTGTTACCCATGTGCTTTGACAATAGAAAGCATCAATAATTGGGACTAGCGCTCTCACATCTAGAAATACTTGCCCCTACTGCAATTCGTTCTCTCTTTCAATGTGAAGGCAACAATTAATTTGTGTGCCTTGAATTGGAGCAGCGAATCAAAATGCAGTGTAAAACTGACAATTTTAACAGCAAATAGTTTAAACGCACCCTGGAACACGTTTTAGCGGAGTACTATATTTAAAAGATCAAAATATCCCAGATCAAAAGATAGAAAACTAACATGCGGAAATGTGCGCATTATAGAAAAATATTAGGTTTTTAAGAGGGCCTAATTTTCGTTTCATTTCGATTTGCGCATTACGAAGAAACTAGAAATACATGTTTATAATATTGAATTCTTTCCTAAATTATTCTAAATCAATTCGAGTATTTCATTTAAAATTTCACGGTGAAATAAAGCTTGTAATTCAACGAAAGGTAAAATACATTCCTCGTCTCCGAATTTTGTCTTGCAATTAGAGCGGTGCCGAGCATGACTTCAAAGCGTAGTGGAATGATAGACATCCCATTGTAACGCCTTGAACCCAAACATGTGTTTGCATGAATTACGAAGAGTTGCCACTCCATCTCTGTAACACATCCCTGGACAATCCCAGAAAAAAAAAAATGTCAAAGCTAAACAGGTTAATCGGAGAGTGTGAATCCCGCATCGCCCACCTGGAAAATGACCCCGACAATCTCGAACAATATTCTTAACGAAATTTCACTCTCTTCTTCGGTGGTTCCAAAACAAAAGAAAAAGATACAACTCAGCTGGTCTGCAGAATAGCGCAGGTGAAACTTCGAATCGACGTACAACCTTCTGCCATTGAAAAATCGAATCTGCTTCATCGACGTAGCCAGGGCAAAAACGTGAACGATGCGCCTCTGACAAATGAATATTATAGTATGTATATATATTATATGATATTATGAAGAGTTTGTTCGCAAAAAACAATAAGTCCATTTTTTAAGATTTCGAAGTACTGTCTCGTCATAAAGTACAAAACAATACCTTTTAAATATATATTGGTCACTGCATAAAAAGGTACATTTTTGAAGTTATGGTCAAAAGAAGCAAAACATTTTCCTATTATTCTCTTCATTTTTTTTTTTTTTTACTTTTTACCGCAAATATCTATATGCAGAGATATAGATATTTCTTTCATTTATCTTGGTTTTGTTATCGATGGCATGGGAAGCACGTGTCAGACAGAGGAAGTCCAAGACTGGTAAATTTGTAGACCTTTTAAAGAGGACAAAGACTTTATAAATCTCAAAATGAAGTGCTGAAACTATACACATCTTTGATACAGTGCTATTTGGATTATTTGTAATGGAGTTTGGGGCAACACTGGAAAGTGATGCATTGAACAATTAAACCTGCTACAAAAAAGAGCACTTAAGATTGTGCATAATAGTGATGAAAAAAATATCAAACTGCACAACTTTTTCACCAACTGAAGGTTTAATAATTCACACAAATGATTAATATAAAAATGAAAACTTCATGCACAAAATCTCCTGCGGGACGGTCGCTGATTATATAAGTCGCAGGTTTATTTCTTCAAAATCCCAACTATGTCACACGCAAGTAAGAATATAACATCTGTGTTCATGGGTCAAAACAAAACGTGGGGAAAGACGATTATGATATAGGGGCGCATTGTCTTTGAATTTTCTAACTACTGATATCATAAGTAGAAGACTCATGACAGCCGGGTTGTGAATATAATTTCATATTGATATTTTCAATTATTTATAGGCATAAATGATAATGGAATCGGAGCTTTGGATGTTTAGAGGGAGCAGATGATGTGGGAGATATTAGTTTATATTCATTATTTGTGTTTTGTTATATCTGTCTACACTGTGGTAATTCATTGTGTATATTTGAGTATAGAAAATTATTATGTTATTTTTTTACCTCTGTTGATGTAGTACAAAAAAAGATGTTGCTTTTGTCTGCACTTATCTAAACAATTTCTTATCAAGTTAACATGATTCATGTACATTAATTCACGGCCCCTTTGAAAAACAGATTTTGCTGATGATGGGGCATTTTAATCCGTGGTAAAATAATATAAATGAAATTAAATGGATGGAGTATGATTCATTCATTCATTAATGCATTCATTCATTCATTCATCTTTATTGGTCTATGTCACATATTGAAATGTGGTTTCCATTGACATTACATTGTACCACAATAATCATGACAATACAAATATATCTCGCATCACAATTACATATGTCTTTGTCTATAACAGGGACAATGAATACAACCAACACCCTACACATATATTACACAATCATACATATAAAATTCTTTATAACCCTATATATCCCAATCTACTTTAACCCTTCCCAAACCCCAACATTTTAAATTTTAAAAATGATTATATAGTACTGCAAACGAAACTTATGTGAGAAAATTTAAATTAACACACTAACACACATATCATATGCATATCATATTCATATCCATGACTGTACACATTTTTTTTACACTGTGAGTTATTTTTTATGTTATTCGAATCGACTAAAGGTTGACTAAACGCACAAATTCCTCGTATATAATATCATACCCTTGCTTGTTGGATTCAGCTATGAATTATCAAACATGTTATTTACTACTGTAACACCTCGCATCTCTTTTTCACATTCCTCTGAAGTCTATAGTCAAGCCCTATTTTCCACGCATAGGCCCTCAACAGATAAGAAGGAGCCTCCCAGGTATACTTATGGAATGAACATTTATGTTGATAATAATAATAATAGTAATAATAATAATAATGATAGTAATAATAGTATTAATAATAGGCATAATAATAATAATAGTAATAATAATAATAATAATAATAATAATAATAATAATACAGGGTACTGATAATGCGCCAATTCCACATAACGAACGTGCTTAAGGCGCAGTAGAAGAAGTGAGTTATGAAATACAAAAATCCTTACACGAACATGCACATGAAAATGAAAGACACAATAATGATGATGACAAAAAAAAATCTAAATATACAATTCTACTGGAAAACGGTTACGAACATATGAGTCTTGAGGGCAACTTTAAAGAAGTCAACATTCGAAATGTAACGGATAGCTTGAGGCAACTGATTCCACAGGTAAGGTCCAGCATGTGCAAATGACCGATCCCCCCATTAATTTATTCCTCTAAATATTTCCAGATAAGAATCATTTGTTTCTTTTCCGCTATGTATAGATCATGTTGATGTGTACAATATTCCATATTTAATGTTTATATGGAATATGATATGTCAATAATTACGAGTTATGTTATTGTTTGTCTAGCAGTGCTACTTTTGTCTGTTTTGTTGAAATTTCTACATAAAATAATGAATATCGTAACATTTAATTTCTAGGTGTCTTTACACTCAAATGCCTTATACATTAAAAACAAAAAGTTTTTCTTTCTTTCTTTCTACATGGATTAATATTATGTGATCTCCTGGAGTATGCGGGCACCATGTAATAATATCCGAATATTATATTTCTTTTTATTGGAAATTGATGATTATTACATATAACAAAAATTAGTGTTCATAGTATAATGTATCAGTGCTTTCTCCCTTTCTTCCATTTTCTCCTCTCTCCCCCTCTCTTTTCACCTCTCTTCCTTCCATATATAAAATATGACCCTGAACAGAACCAACAAAAACTTGACAGACATGAAGAGCAGATTCTTGAAGAGCACAATCTGAGCTATTAAATGATGTATAACTCAATTCAAATGGACTCCCTTAACCTAAATACTAGTAAGAAAACACACACTCTGGAAAAGTATGAACTGAGATAGGAGGCCCTGAAGTACATGGTCTATTCAAGCCGTGCTAGCCGTGCAATGAAAGGAACAAAACACAGGATGTAAACCAACGGAGAAACAACATTGGAGGGCTTATCATACGCTGAAATTGAGCATGTTCTATCAGCACATTCTGATCATGATTAATGCCAACTTTCAAAGCAGTAGAGTCATCCTTTCAAAAGTTATTAGACTTGTAAAAGAAGAGTGTGTAAAGGATTTCAAGAAATGAAAAGGGGACTCAGAAACATATCTGATCATTCTATTCTCCCCCTAAAAGGGTTGTAGAAAACCGCTGAAAACATACTTTCCCATTCATGTTATGATCGCAAATTAAAGAATAATGTCGAAAAGGGACAGGTCTTTCAGAAAATATGAAAATATGGAAAACTCAAAGAAAATGAAAAACTCAAAATTGACTCATTTGACCCATTTCAATCAAGGGGTGCAACTTTTTGATCGTTTTGTGATGCACAGTCACATATAACAAAAATATAAAGAGAAATTCTTAAAATATAATTTGTAAAGATTTATTTCCTCAACTTGTTACTGACGTATGTTAAGTTTGATATCATTTTCCATAGCTTTCTGAAAAAGGCAGGACAACTGTTCTTTTATTTTGAAAAAAAAGGGAAAAAGGAATTCATTTTACATTTTCTTTAATTCGTTCTACATTGTGATATCACATCACAAGTTTTCTTACTCTCCTCATCCAGTGATGATAGCACTTAAACTTCAAAAAGAAATATCATAAATCTTGGACGAATCGTAAGATTCTCCCGAAATTTTCACCGACATGACACATGTGTTCAATTGATATTGCTGCCTTCTCTCACTTTACATGTTTGTAAAGGTGAGCGTCTTCTCTAACAAAAGGAGTGAAATTTCCAGTATCCTTCTGAGCCCCATCCAGTCCACACCCCGATGTGGTTGACCGGAAGAGGGTTCGGGTCTGTCCAGTCGATGAAGGGGACTTGGTTGCCGTGGCGACCAATCCGGAAACGACCCTCACCAAAGGTCAACCAGAAGCGATCGTAGGTAGGAATAAGCGATAGAACGGTGTCAGAGGCGTGCGATGTTGAGACTGTTCTGCAGCCACCTGCTATGCTGTGCTCTGTTGCACAATCTCTCTGTACCATCGCCATGGTATTCGTGGATCCACCGAAGACTGGTCCAATACAGTACCGAAAATACAAGAAGAAAATCAGGGATATACGAATGAATGAAAGCGTTATGGTACTGGTTATGAAGATATTTTCCACGTATCATGTTGTTACGATAAACATATTTTGTGATATTTACTTTTGCCTTAAAATTCTACCCGTAACCCTGTTACAAATACCCCCTTCCCCCCCCCCCCAAAAAAAAAAAAAGAAATAGGGAAATATCAGAAAGTAAGAAGGTGGAAAGGGGGGTGAAGTTTCAGGGGGGGGGGAAGTATCACTCGTGCCTACCCACCTTTATATGAAACAACGCAATAGATATTCCACGAACTCCGAAATGAAGTGTTAGCATATGTCCGTGTGTGTATATATGTATATATATATATATATATATATATATATATATATATATACATTATATATGTAAAATAACGTAATGTAATACTTCTAAAGCAGAAGTCGAAGGGATGTGTAAATTTCATACAAAAGCAAATGGAATTTCGTCGAATTTTCTGTTTCTTCACTGTGTTCATTTGCTTAGTTGTTTAGCGACTCACTCTTTCTCAAGTGTTGATACTGAAAGAGCGAGTCGCTCGAAAGTTTGTGTGCAGAAATAAACCGTTGGTGAATACAGCATGGACTTTGTTCCAGTTTGCTTTTTATCTTATTATCTTGCCCACACGTAGACAACCTACTCAATTATATATATATATATATATATATATATATATATATATATATATATGTATGTGTGTGTGTGTGTGTGTGTGTGTGTGTGTGTTTGTGTATAAATATAATCTTATTTAGTTTTACCAATGCGATACATGTCGGCAAGGCTTGTGTTTTCACGGGACAAGGCGATCTGAGCATCTTGATTAGCGCTGACCTCAAAATCGACGACCAACGGATTTCCAGAAAGTTCAAAATCTAGAAAGACGAACCGCCTCGTGACCGACCCTCCATCTCCAGTGTGAATCACCGGGCATGCTATAATAACAAAACGAAGGGAGGTGCTGTACTGAGAAAATTCATGGCTGGTAGGTATATAAATGTATCTATTATATATATATATATATACATATATATATAAACATGTTGCGAATTCACGTATTGGCTCCAATTTAACGAAGAATAAACCGGTAATGCAATATTTCGCCAATATAGAGTTTATTGAGGAACTCAAATTTTCGGTGGCTTCCATCCACCTTCTTCAGGAGTCTCGACGCGGAATGTCAATGTCAAAACATAAATTGAACATTAAGAGCGCGCACTCATATACACAGAATTGGTTGCTATGAGAGTGCGTACCCTTTACAATGATGTTGCCATGTAGACGCAATGTAGTCAAGGCAGACAAGTTGTCCTCCTCCTTATGCGTGGGGTGCCTTGACTACATTGCGTCTACATGGCAACATCATTGTAAAGGGTACGCACTCTCATAGCAACCAATTCTGTGTATATGAGTGCGCGCTCTTAATGTTCAATTTATGTTTTGACATTGACATTCCGCGTCGAGACTCCTGAAGAAGGTGGATGGAAGCCACCGAAAATTTGAGTTCCTCAATAAACTCTATATTGGCGAAATATTGCATTACCGGTTTATTCTTCGTTACATATATATATATATATATATATATATACACGTGTATATATATATATTTTTTTATTTATCTGTTATTTCATACAAACATGTTGAGAAATAACATATTGGCTCGACGAAGAAATGAAGAAATAAATTGTTAATGCATTATTGCCAATAAAGAATGAGTTTATTTGACTCAATTTTATTCAAATTCATTCTTTATTAGCAAAAATGCATCACCAGTTTATATACACATAATATATAATCAAACTTGTCTGTGGCTAGAGCGACCACCATGAAAGAATTATTCATAGTGTTTGTATATGGCAGTGGCCACTATAGACAAGTGGTCGCTATGACAGGTTTGACGGTAGGCCTTTGTGCATAAAAATGGAAATAATAAACAAAAATCTAAAACATCTCCCTTTGTTCCTTCAGAACAGAGGCAATACAATCGCTTACTGTATCTCTTTGAACCAATGCCATCATTATGATAATAGGAAATCATTAACAATGAGAGGAAATTGATATATGGCGATGGTAGATGACGATCAATAATACATACCACATTGTGGTCCAAAATAATCATCCGTACATGAACACTCGTAGCCGGTTTCATTCTCCCTACATGTTCCTCCGTTTCGACATGGAGCTGAAGCACACGCTAAATTGAAGGACCGAAAACAACAACAAAAACAGCATCATAAAAAACATGCACTCACGATCACTCACAAACACACACACAACCCTGGCAAACAATTAATAGTTTTGTCATCTAAATCATTATTTACCCAAGGTTAGTATATCCATCATGGCACATTATCTCCTCACAGTCAGAAGGTCGTCCATCATAACAACCCAATCGTAAGCTTTGCGTAGGAGACACCAAATATACTGAAGCTGGATGTTACAGTTACACACATGTAGAAGAAAACTTCTGAATATCAAAATCATTCTCATTCATGCAAGCTACTATTTATGTATTATCTCATGCTGGAATACAAAATGAAAAAGAAATGCTCGATATACAGCTACACTTCTTCGACATCATGTGTAGACCGGTATACGACTCACCCGGGATACTGCAGATGTAGCGCTTTTTACCATTCAGCATGGGATGGTTCCCCATCATGGCTATCTCTTCATCACTCATCAACCTGGGTACCATGGCAACCGTCTCCCCGCTAGGGAGCGTATGCGTTCCACAGCTGATGTCAGTCATGGGGCAAAATTCATTTTGCTCCTTACTCGACACGACTCCAGAAACTTGCAAAGCTTAATTCAAGAAAAGGAAGGGGGAGAAAAAATATCACTGTGGTTGCATTTGAAAGGGTCGAGAAAATAATAATAAAGTAAGTAATACATGTATACATACATTCGTGATTAAATGCCAAAGGTTCAACTTCTCAACACAAACACTAAGGTTCTTCCGGAATAGCATGAATACCAAAGTTTGGCTGAAATACTCCTTCAATGCTTATGAGTTGGTAACTCTTTAGATAACCATACATCACAAAACCCACAGAATATTACTTTAGGGCAGACTTTGAAAGGCCAGACTTTAAGCTTTAAAATTGAAATATAACACATTAGAACAAGTTTCCCTAACATATCAAAATAAGGGAAGAAAATACACACTCTGGATCAGTGTGTAATGAGAAAACAAGGGCCCAAGCATATAAGTCTATATAAGCGTTTATTTCTAGCAAATCATGTTAACTGCGCAAATAATGGGACCAAAAACAAAAAGAATCAGGATCTAAAAAACCATAGCAAAAACAAAAAGGATTGATCAGGTTCAGCTGCAGGTGATCATGCTGTATGAAGGGCATAATTTTTTTTTTTTTTTTACCATTTGCAGATGAAACAAAAATCCAGCTTTACTGCTTCACTGTAGTTTAAAAATGTGAGTTAACGATAGAAACAATCAATGTAAAAAGTTTAGTTATAGTAATTCATATCATGTATTGTTAAATATACACACTGTGAACAATAGTTATAGTAAGAGTGTTTCTAGACTAAACCGTATAGATTTATGGTTTAATAAGAAAAATCGATATCTCTTTATAGTTCAGGTTTTATTGCAAAATCATTAGATGGTAGGATGTTTTGTAATACTACTGACCTACACATATGCATCAAATGTTATAATTCGAACATTTACAACTTCTTTAACGTATACTGCCCATTGCTGATACCAATTTTCAACGCAGCAAAATCAGAACTTCAAAAGTAACTAGAGCTGAAAGTGAAAAGTGAGTGAAGAATTCTTAAGGGTGAAACAGATGAACCTAATCACGTTATTCTTCGCAATAAGTGTTCCATTAAAACTCCTCACTAAGATTGCAATTTTCCCTTCGTTTCATGACGCCAAGCTTTGGAGCAATGGAGAAGAGGAATCATTCATCTTTCAGACAATATGATAAACTTAAGAACATTTTCACCACTACACAAGGAGTACTCAGATTAAATCTGGGCTTGCGACTTTTTTGTTGGCTTTGTGATAATAAAACCATAAATAAAGTCATGGATGCACTTATTTTTGTAACTTGGCAACAGTAAAACTGGCAATCAAGAAAAAAAGGAAAAGAAACTAAAATACTGATGTGAGCTCTCAACGATCCTGATGTCAAGCAGCATTATTATGTCTTCTATTCCTAACATACAATGATCTATTCACGTCACACATAATATGCCAAATTTCGAAGGTTTTAATGAAGTGTTCTCTTTATACGCTTGGACAATCATCTCTTTATACGCTTGGACACGGTTGCATATTGTTGTTTTGAGAGCTTTGTGCGACAATTTTTGTCCGTATCATATTTGACGCAAAAGTTTCAAAATGAGAACATAATTATACAGGCAGGAACACTGCAAAAGTGCCTCTTTTCTCGGTTGATTTTTGTCTGTTTTTATGTTTTGCATCTGTTTTTTTTTTTCATTTGGTACATCATCGTGAATGTATGAGTATCTATTCATTCAAGACATAATCGTGTACATTGATTCCTTTTGAATTTGCCAGCATAGTATGATCATTAACACACGATTGCGCCCTTAATAGATACACATACATACACACATACTGATATTACCCATGTATACCAGTCCTTCCATTAGCGCCAGAATTTAAGTGTCCTCATAGAAGAAAAACAAACAAACCAACCAACAAACAAACAAACACCAAACATTTTAAACATCGAAACCAAAACAAGAGAAGGTTGCGAATGCCTAAGAATCATTACCAAAACTACAGAACGAAAAAAAAAAAAAACGATTAGTAAACGTAGGCTTAACTTACCAAGGTGAATTCCTGTGAAACCAACCAAGAGAACAACGAACATTTTTCGGTCCAGTTGTGAGGCACTGAAGGGCATTTTCTCCCAGCTTGGCGAACATTGCTGATGGTACATGATGCTCAGTCAATTCATGGATGTTGCTTTGGTGAGAACGAGCGACTACTTATAGTAGAAATCACCCTGGTCGTCTGAAACTATCCCTCAATTCGAGCGCAGTAGAAATGATAATAATTCATTACTTTGGCATTGCCTATCAGAAACAGACTCGGCTGCTCTCTGTGTACGTCGTAATTATCGAGGATGCAGCGCAATGAGTGATTAAGCTTTTGTCCCTTCTACCTGCGTGACAGTTTTCTGTTTGTTTGTCTGTCTGTCTGTCTGTCTGTCTGTCTTGCTGTCTTCCTTTCTGATGATAATCATTTTGTAATATGTATTTATGTATATCTAAATGATGCAGACAAATATGTTTGTGTCGAGAAGTAGTGGAAGGAGTATTATGTGCGTGTGTGTGTGTGTGTGTGTGTGTGTGTGTGTGTGTGTGCGTGTGTGTGTGTTTGTGTGTGTATGTGCGTGTTTGCATTGCACGTTTGGTTTTAGCGGCACCTTCTTTTTCCCCCCTCTGGCCGATTATTTTTCCGTGTAGTCTTTAAAACTTTTGGGGTCACAATAATGTTTCCTCAACAAAAACAAACATCACTCTATTCGCTGTGGAGTCAAGGGCAGAATCGAATGTTTCTCCTGAAATAGACTTTTCATTTCCTCCAAAAGATTGTAAAATGATTAGTGCGTGAAGGCTACACTTTTCTTCGGGAAAAATATTAAACCGAAATATCATGTTCGCATTCTGAAAAAGGCATGCAGTAGCCATCCATATCAACAACGGCCGACTAAATATATGTGAATCATAATAGTTTGATATGGATATTAACAGACACATGCAGTAAAATCGCAGATGTGATATATGTTATGATAAAATAACAACAAAAACAATAGAAATACAATGCGTGCTAATACCGTGAAAAATGTTTAGATAGTGGGTATTTTAAGAGTAACTTGACATTTTCTGTCATAGTTGTGTGTGCAAAAGTCATGCCTCTCACATGTGGACAATATAATGCACCTTATTGCGGCTGATTTTTCATTCAGTTGCAGTAAAACCACCTTGACGTAAGAATTTCATGAAATTGAATAATGCTTCTGTTTGCCTTTTTGAAAGAAAGATAAACATAGGTCTGTCAAACAATCCCCATCACCTTTGCAGCTTTGGAATATTCTCTTCAACGTTGCAAATTGCATGCTTTATATGATTTTGTTTTTCGTTAAATGTTATATGGAAAAGGTATATTGATAACAGAATACCATCCAGAATTGACCGTTGGTTCATATCTCAGAATAGTGCTTCAAACGCGATGTTCACGCCGTGGCACATGAGTTAAAGTGAATACGCGCAGGAAATCCCTAAATCGCCTTTTGATACAAGGGAAAGTTTTTTAATTTGTGCAAGCGCAAGGTAACATTATACTGAGCAGCAACCAATCACTCCGTGGAAAATAAGTTGTATATTGTTTAACGTGAAACATCTCTCCCTCTCTCTCTCTCTCTCTCTCTCTCTCTCTCTCTCTCTCTCTTGGAGGTCTTGCCTGAATTGTTCAAAGCTCAACGAATAATATAAAATGAATTCATCCTGTGATAAGGTACAAAGAGCTAACACAATGGTTTTGTGCTTTCTCGTGTCAACAGTATTGGGCTTGAAAGTGTACGTGACAGAGATTCAATGGGATAACAGATATGTTATTTATGCAACGTTGGGCACGAGGGGAGCCGTAATTGTAGAAGCATTGTGATCCGGTGCCACGAAACTCCAGCGGAACCCATTGTTATTGTTAGTTCGCTTTTTCTTTCTATTATTTCTTTTTGTGTGTGTGTTTTCTTTGTTTTTTTTTTTATTTTATCCTTTAGCAACTGAGACTGTGTGTATGCGTACGGGGGGGGGGGGAGGGCTCGTGGTTCTGCAGTCCTTGGTCAGTTTGTGAATGTGTGAAATTTCTGTGGAGATGGGGTTTCATTAAGCTGATTAGGTGTGGAGGAAAACGCATCATGGGCAACCACAAGGAAGGCAAATGAGTGTATTGGGGCTGTCGCATTATTGAAGAATTAAACTATTTCTGCAACGTGGTTGATGAAAATATACAAATGCTATCACAGTTATTATGATGATCGTCTCCCGTCCCAAAAAGCAAAATCATCGTAGACTAGATTATAGTGAGCATCATCTCCCAACGCAATTACCACAATTAATAACTGATATTTATGATTACAGGAAGTTGACCCTGAACATCTGTACCTCTGCTTATATCTCATGCAGCGTTTTGGAATTAGTCATTCTTTTATTGGGAAAAGTATCTGCAATTTCCCTCAACTCCTCATTATATTATTGGTGGTTTTAAAAGCACACAAGTAGTATTCCTCGGAAAAGAAACGCAGCATCACAAGACTGAAAATACTACTCCAATTTGTTGTAATTGCCCTCCCATCCCCCACCCCCGAAAAAAAAAAATCAATCGAACAAAGTCAAAACACCATTGTTTAAATTATAGAAAGAAAGTGGGCACAGTGACATCCATATGCAAATACACACAAACAATAGTTGAGCGGTTATCCAAAGGCAAAGTCATTAGTTACTATTTCTCTGAGTTATAATTATAGGCCTATATGTCTGTACATGTTCCATTACGCGGGAGAGAAAAAAGACTGCGTCATTAGATGAGCATCATCATTTGGTGGACAAGCCAATGTTCTACTATAAAATTTTGATCCGTCATCTGTGACCTAATCTGTTTAACTACAATCATCAACTCGTAAATGAAAGTTAAAGACTTCATGAATTGTAACGCAATAATCTTTTGCAAAATCGAATGTTTATGTTTATGATGTAATTTCTGATTAATTCTGTGTTTTGTTTTTGTTTTTGTTTTTTTTTTTTTTTTTTGGGGGGGGGAGAATAAAAATAAATGCGTCGAATTGAAATTGTTTGAATCAAAGTAATCATTTGAGTATCTTTATATAAAAGCTTTTTAGAAAAACCTAGATTTTCAGATGTGTATAATGGAGGAGTGTGTCAATGAGAAGACAAAGTTTTTTGCCGATTGTTAAAAAAAAAAAATCCAGAAGGGTATAGTTGTATAATAACTATATATATATATATATATATATATATATATATATATATATATAACTCTATATATATATATATAAATAACTATATATATATATATATATATATATATATATATATATATATATATAGATATATAAACAAGGAAGGGAAAACTGACCGGAAATAATTGTAATAATAAATAGCGAAAACATTGAGCAAAGAAAATGGGTTTTCATCGGGATTCGAAACCGAGACCTTCGGATGACTAGACCGGTGCTCTATCGACTGAGCTATTGAAAGTCCTAGGTCGGTGTTTGTCCCAAACCCTTAATTCTCTTTGCTCGTGTGGTCAGAAGCTATAGTGTGTGTATGTGTGCCACACACACACACACACACACATTGACATGACATAAACCCAAAGGATGTAATCAACTTTGGAATAAATGTGAGGAATCGCCGAAGCGATGCAGCTTTTTGTAATATATTTTGAAACAAGGAAGGAAAAACTAACCAGAAACAATTGTAATAATAAATAGCGTAGAGCACCGGTCTAGTAATCCGGAGGTCTCGGGTTCGAATCCCGATGAAAACCCATTTTCTTTGCTCAAAGTTTTCGCTATTTATTATTACAATAATTGTTTCTGGCAAGACCGGACGGACATCTTGGAAGTGCCATCTGTTTACAAAATAATGACTATCCCAACACCTGTTTCAGGTAGCAAGCGACGCAGTCGGTACCCTGCACTGATTGAGGACATGGAATACCAAGTGAAGGGGAAATACAATTCAATGTTATAATGTGGACTCTGTTTTTAATGCACATCACAGCGTTTGTTTTTAAGCCTGTAAAATCTGAGGCTTACACGCTAAGAAATAAATGTTCAAATTTGCACCTAATTTGTAACAATAGCAGCACACCTGCGGTGCATACTTGCACCCTTAATTAACTGCCTTTTTGAAGTTTTGCTAATTCCTGCAAACAAGTTCTCGTACAAATGATAAGAATATGCAAATAGTGAGCTAACCATGTCATAACCTCACAATTTTCCATTGATCGTGTACAAAAAATAACGAAAATTCAGTTTTTCTCTCTTTGAAATCTGCAACATGATGCTATTCCTGGTTGATTACCTTCAGAATAGTGATCAGTTAGAAATACCCGGATTTAAAGGGAAGGTAAACCCAAAGAGCAATGCGGATTGAGTGAAAGCAGCAACATTTGTAGAATACATCAGTGAAAGTTTGAGGAAAATCGGACAATCGATGCAAATATATATATATATATATATATATATATATATATATATATCATTTTCATGTAATGAATTTAGTTTTTCGGGCTGAGTACTATTACCAGGCAGTGACGTTCATGATAAGCTGTGAGATTTCCTTGTATTGTCGCAGACGGTCCCTGGAGATGATTAGAATGAGGGGGGGGGGGGGAGAGAAAGAGAGAGAGGGTGGAATTTCTCCTGAGTTGAAAGTTCAATTTGCATATACACGTGTTAAGGTTTTCCGGGTCATACCCATCAAAACGCATTTGCCAAAGTGGTTTTTCATTATCGGCGAGAACGTTACCGCAACACCATGGATATCAACTGGTTTGCTTGTGATGTAATACCATCAGTATTGCCTGAGGCAGATTAAAACAACAATGAACAAAACAGGATCATAACGAAATACTCATTTAACAATCCGTCATAATGAAGAGAATTTAATTTCCACGAGGCAATTCAAGGTCATTCATCGAAGATAATGGCATGATGATATTATGAGATATTATTAGCATTTTTTCTAGCTGCCATATACATTTTGATGATATTATCATCAATAACCAAACACTTCTTCTCATCAATCAGTCATGTCGTTTATTATTCGTCGGTAATGTTGCATTGGGCACCACTGATCGAGAAAAGTACAGCAAAAGGTGACATTTTCCTAGCTCCGATTCCCTGAAATATTCCTCGCATTTAACAATAAATTCGTCACTCACTCTTTCGACGACTTTCTGTAGCAAGAAAATCCGAAAGTGAAATTCCGTACGATTTCGTTTTTTTTTTTTAATTTCACATCATGTAATACATGAATCTCTCATCTACATGTAAAGATTTGTGGAATTTGTTGTGGGCCTAGATGTGAGAAATCAATACTAACTCTGAAAATCCATTACAATATACTCCAAACAAGGGTGATGTTCACCTTCGTAATACTTATCCATGATTTCTTTTTTGTCTGCTTCCTTGAGACCACACTCACTCAATCCCATGTAAGGTTACATTTTACACCCGTTTTGACGAAGGTACATTGGTTGCCAGTAAGGCAGAAAATTTCATTTGAAATGTTGTTACTTACTTATAAAGTATTGCATGGTCATGCACCTGGTTATTTATCAGAATGAATATCGGTAAAATCATATTTATGTTCGCATAATTTACGAAATACCCAGGATAAGTTGCTTCTAAAGCAACCTCACTTAAAAACAAAAGTAACTCTAGGGGCTGTGCCTTCAGTAGTGCTGGTCCAAACTTTAGAATGAATTACCTGAGAAAATGAGGAAGGCCCCGTCACTTGCTGTCTTCAATTTTTTGTTGAAGACTTACTTTTTTCAGAAGCCTTTGATTACTTTGTCACTTATTTTTTGTATGTCTAATCAGTAACAATGTCGGGAGCTCTGGTGCATTACAGCGCAATAGAGTATATTTACATATTAGCTGCGCTGTACAAATTTGTCTAATCATAATTATTATTATTAAGGTTACTATATATATGTCATCATCCTTGCTGACTGTGAATTGATATAAATCTTGAAAATATTCGTATTCCTCATCCTAGTTACTATAAATTCTGAAACGCCGTAACAAATACCACCGATTTACAGTTACCGGTACATATTCAAATGTAAAAGTCTGAAAATGATACGGATGTCTCTTTAAACAGTTTAAAGGGGACTGTACAGTACTGGTTGAGGAGGGGATTCATGTTTTCAACATTCCTAAGTGAGATAATGAAAAGTATTTACGAATTATGAAAAAGCATGTAATTTCAAGAAGGATTCAACGTTTATTTGATGAAAATTGGTTTTCAAATGGTTGAGATATCCAAAAAAGTGCTAATAATAAAAAGTGACATGCCACAACTTTATGAGGATCTCTTTGTTTCACCTTGTTTTTGAATATCTCAGCCATTTCAAAACCGATTTTCATCGAATAAACTTTTGATACCCCTTAGAACTGCATGCCCTTTGACATCTCATAGAGTGGTTTCTGAATATCTTGTAAAACGTTAAAAGCTAAATCCTCACCTCGACCAGAACTGTACACACCCTTTAAGTCCAAGAATTCATCGGTCTCTTAGCACTTAAATTATTATCGCAATTTAAATCAACACTCATTGAAGACTATTACACATGAAGAACATAGCCAACTGGGTAGGAATGGATGGGTGAGTGGATCCATTTGCCATATTGTATCACACCGCCTACATTTGCCATGTTTGTATAGAACCCAGCCATGAGGTTTTCAGAAACAAATTCAAACTGTGAAAAACAAATTGCACCCAAAATCAATCCCACTTTATCAAAGGCACCCACCCCTTGATCTTTCATAAGCCAAATATAACGTCTTTTTACTAATTTGTCTTTCAGATGAGTTCTGGTTTATCTCAAATTCATTAAATTCTTCCGTCGAGATGTTTTCATTGCAACTGATTGATGAATTGCCCTACATCGACGTCGATGTAGGTCAATTTGTCAATCGGTTGCAGTTCTGAATCGTGCTATATAGTCAAATCTACTAACAGCGCTGTTAGCCTAACATCGCGAGGCAGCACAGATATCAACAACACTGGTGCTGTTTTTACGACTCGCTAACAGTCCCAAGGGCACCGATAGTGACATTGTAATGAATGATTTCTTGCGTGCGCTGTAACTTTAATCTTTGTCTCCTTTTTAAAACCATGTAGACATACCTCAAATAGACCGTCCTAAAAGATGGGAGAAACTCGAAAGAAAGAAAAAAAAAACACACACATGAAGTATCGCGGCGATATATATATATATATATATATATATATATATATATATATATATTTATATATATATATTTATATATATATATATATATATATATATATATTTTTTTTTTGCGATTACAATGCATTGCACGGAACTTGGGGGGGGGGGGTGCTCGGACGCAAGCCTAGTTAGTGTTAAGATTACTTCGATTCCAAACCCTGTCGTCTTTTTATATCATTAACATTAAACATAATCGTGGTTCAATCATGCAACCATGCAACAGCGCGACAACGAGTTAACATTACTTTTTGCAGCTTGGTGGATATAAGACCTCGGACTTTTAAATGTGAAGTTCCTAGTTCGAGTCCTCTTTCTTAAGGTTATGGTTATACCGGGTGTCCCAAAAAAAGCGGAACGGTGGATTTTTAGTACCTTGCGTTCTAAAAGTGATAAATTTTTTGACATCATGAGAAAGAGCATCTTCCGCAGAAGACCATGACACCAAAATCATTAAATTTGGTTGAGCACTTTTTATTCTACGCCAATTTCTGCAAATGCAGTCATTTTCAATTTTTTTGCGACTTATGAGATAATAATTTGGGTGGAACCCGCGTTCCATATGGTGAATTGTGCAAGCTCGTTGATCCATGTCAACAAAAGATAACGCTTTCATATTGGGAACGCACACACACACACACACACACACACACACACACACACTGTTTTTTCCTGGCCCGTGCCCAGTGTGAAAGCTGTATCTTTTGTTTACATGGATCACCGAGCTTACACAATATTCACCGTATGGATCGCGTGTAGCACTCAAATTATTATCTCATAAGTCGCAAAAATCCGGCGAAATTTGACAATGACTGCATTTTCAGAAATTGGCGTAGAATAAAAAGTACTGAACCAAATTATATGATTTGGGTATCATTGTCTTCTGCGGAAGATGCTTTTTCTCATGATGTCAAAAGATATATAACTTTTAGACCGCAAGGTACTGAAAATCCACCGTTCCGCTCTTTTTGGGACACCCGGTATAACATATAAACAAACTCAGAAAATGATATGTAATTCAGGTTTGAGGGGTAATATATCTCTTGTTGCTTCATCATCATACGTAAATGTGGTATCATTACCAAGCTTGATTATTCTTCGTTACAAAAATAGGATGTGCAATCTGCTGTCATTATTTAATCATGGAATGTGCAGTTCTCCTCAATGTATGACAGAATCGGCATTGAAATGATTCAAAAACAACACCGAAGTGTCTTTTGAAGATGCGATGTGTTTTGAAAAGTACCCAGATGACAAAACATGCCTTGCATGAATTTGTGCCAGAGCTGCAGTTTACTGAGCGGTCGTTTGTGAGATTTTAAAAGATGTCAAATTTGACGAATCTCCTAAAGGCCTAAGCAATTGGACAACTCCAAGCAGAAGTACACCAAAAGAATTTTGCGGCCCGGTTTGGGGTGAGCGCAAGCACCATATCAATATTTAATTGCGGGTGAAATTTCTTGAATCTGGGAAAGTTAAAGACAGACTGAGGAGTCGCCGTCCCAAAACGAACGACAACCCCGCAAGAAAATTGGTATATCACATTGTCTGCCTTAAGAAACCGAAGGCTGTCAGCGAGAAATCATCGAGACAGATTTGCTAGGCGATTTGGGAGAAGATTGTCCAGGAACCGGCTCCACGCAACCATCATGCGTGCTCGCAAAGCTGCAAGAAATCCGGCAATGACTGCCTTCCACATTCATGCCCATGTGCGCTGGTGTCGTGAACACTTGTGATGGAACCAGGAGATGTGGCAATCTCTTCTCTTTTCCGATGAGTCGAGATTCTGTCTCTGGAAGCTGGACGGTAGGGCCAAGGTCTGGAGACATCCTGGCGAACGATTTGCAGATTGTTGCGTCGACAGCCTTGACAGCGTTTGGAGGGGAAGTGTAGTGGTGTGGGGCGGCATCTCAGCAGTTGGCAAAACGCCGCTTATCGTCATCGATGGCAACATGACGGTCCAGCGATACAGAGCTGAAGTCCTGCAGCCAGTGGCACTTCCGTACCAATTGCGCTGTAACCTTGGACCGAATGCCGTCTTCCAAGGTGACAACGCTCGTCCTCATTGAGCAAGGATCATCAACGAGTAGGGCCTACCTGTGTGATGAGGGCATTGAGAGAATGGTCTGACCTCAATCCCATCGAACACTTGTGGGATCAGCTCGGGCGGTCTGTCAGACAGAGAGTGACTGATCGCAAGACATTGACAGACCTGCGGCTGAGCGTCATTGAAGAGTGGAACGTCATCCCACAGCTTCTGCTGACAAGAGGCTGCTGAACAGCATGGGGAGGAAGTGTCATCCCTTAGCCGATGTGCTTCGGTCATCTACTGACCTAATGAGATGGAAACATTTCTCAATAAATGGAGAGGAGAAGGTGACAGAAAACATCGACTGTGTCTTCATTCTTTTGTCACTGAAGTTGGATGAAGTCACTTTTTGAAACAACAAATTTTGCAACATTTCATGTTTGACCTTGCTGCATATTTAGAAAAACTGTGCATTCCGTGGTTGCATAAGTATCACAAGCGACACATCATTGTAAAATGGTATAACGAAGCTTTCTAATTATACCACATTAACGTATGATGATGAAGCAACAGAAGATATATTACCCATCAAACTTGAATTGCAGAACATTTTGAGGAGTTTATATATATCAATGAGCTTTACAAGGTCAGGTTAAAAAAAAATCGTCTTTTGAACAATGTATTCTATGTTTGAGTTATGTATGTTGTGATTATTACTTTGTAATGCGCAGTAGAGTACATTATTACACTAGCTGTGCAATATAAATGTCCTTTAATATTATCTAATTATAAATATACTTGCAGTAAATTTTATAAGTATGTATAATTATATACATATATATATATATATATATATATATATATGATTATACATACTTATACAATTTGCTGCATATATATTTATGATCTTATAATATGTTATATTATAATTATATATGAAGAATTTGTTCGCAAAAACCGATGAGTCCATTTTTGAAGATTTTAAAGTACGGGCTCTGTCATAAAGTACAAAATGATACATTTTAAATGATATATTGGTCTCCATATATATAAAGGTATATTTTTGAAGTTATGGTCAAAAGAAGCAAAAATTGTCTTACTATTATCTTTATTTTTCTTGACCTTTAATCGCAAATATCTCCATCTGGCAAATAGGGATTTATCGGTTTTTGGGAACAAACTCTTCAGATGCTAACCTGGGACCCGTTTCATAAAACTTGTCATCAGAGACAAATTGTCATAGATGTGACAAGCTACTGAAATTCTCTCATCTGATTGGCTGAGAGGAAATTTGCCAAAGAAATGTGACAGTTGTCACTGTTAACAAGTTTTATGAAACTTGCCCCAGGTGTACTGTTGACGGCTGTCAGTCAAAACAAAAGGATTGCGACACGAAATAATGTGACTAAGTCAGTAAGTGCTTCTTTTTTTCCACGAATTTATTCCACGATATTTCAACACTTTCACAACATTTTCTTTTTATAGTGAAGAACGACGTTCAAATTATGTGACAATGCGATGTGCAGAAACCACCACCTAGTGTTTTGTGAATATAATTGTGTGGGTGACGTCATCACATTATTCCAAACAGCAATATTCAAAGCTTCCCTGATTTTACATTAAACACCTATCTTACACCAAATCAGGGCAGACTTGGTTGTAACGATGAATTGGTAACCGGGTGACGATGAAATAAAAATAATGAGTCAACTGTCCTTAACACATTTAAATATGTAGAGTTTGATTTAAGATGTACTTGTTCTTGAGTGCTGGGAGTTGATTTGTCTTACAATGTTAAAGTTTTGTCGTTTCTCTTTCAATCTCTTACAACTGGGGAATGGAAAATGGGCAAAGTCGTTTTCCGTGCTTTTACACGTTGACAATGCGATGTGTATTAAACTGATGATAGATCTAATTGTTTGTTTAAATCGTACACGTTTCTACTTTTGTGCACGTTAATAACAAACACCACGTGACCACAGTAATGCACTGCACTGCCATTTGAGAACAGAAAGGAGAAAAAAACAATAGGTGAAGAGGGGGTCCTTGTGTGGGACAGTGAATATATCATTTTGTAAATGGCTGTGCGTATTCGCTGTACAGTGAGCTTAACTCTTTATGTGCCATGGTGGAAACCCCCTGTGTGCCACGTTATTCTGAGATACGAAGGTAGTCAGAATTGAGAAAGAATTCTGCTTTTCCGATTTGTATACCTTCTACAAATTTCTGTTAAGATGGGCATAATGGTAGGCAAAGTCAAGGAGGAATGTCAAACTTTGTTACGATATAAATCGTATGACGAATCTATTTTCAATTTTTCGTTTGAATGACCAGTTGCTACATTACTGTAAAGACATGACTTTTGCACATAAAACTGTGACAGAAACTTAGAATGTACGAGCAAATCTAGTTGGGAACATCGATTGATAGTCGACCACCACATAGAATGCAAGTCGTATACGAGAGGAACAAAAGCACAAGAAACGCTTTCATTGTGCTGTGGGATTAGCAGTAATTAGCGGTTTATCGATCGGTCTTGGCGGCTTTGTTTGTTGAGCAGAATATGCGAAGTTGGCACGCCGTCGACTGAGTCGGACGTGCGAACGTGGCACATAAAGAGTTAAAGGGATTGTACAATTTTGGTTAAGACCTATCTTCAGGTTTCTAACAGTTTTGGGAGAGATAATGAAAAACCTCCTATGGAAATATGAAAGATGATGTAATTCCAAGAGGCATTCAACGTTTATTTGATGAAAATTGGTTTTGAAAAGGCTGAGATACCCAAAACAGAGTACTCCTAATAAAAGGCAGGACCCAGCTTTTATTACGACCGATTTATGTTACTTTGTTTTTGGATGTCACAGCCATTCCAAAACCGATTTTCATGAAATAAACTTTGAACTTGTCTTAGAATGGTGTGCTCTGCATTATATCATATGTGGTTTCTTGGTATCTCGCAAAAAAAGTTAAAAGCCCAATCCTCGCCTCCACCAATAGTGTACTATTCTTTTATTGATATCCAGATTCCTAAACCAAAAAGCCTGCAAATAGTTTTGGAATTTCCTCTGTAGAAAAAAAAACATAACTGAACTTTGCTCTCCCTTAGAATGGGATTGGCACTTGTATACTATACCTCCCGTCCGACTTTGAAACAATAAATTGAAATACATTATATATTCTGTTTTACACAAGAAAGTAGAAATAGATTAAGTGTCTTTGAATTCGCTTAAATGTTATATTTTCATTACGATTGAGACATGCATTCTTCAAGGCAGCTTTCTTACAACTTTACGTTGCCCTGATCACAGTAGTTAAGATACGATATCACATTCGATCATTCCAAACATCCGTCTTGATTAAGCAACATTTGTCTGTGCAAAAGTTAAAGAACAAAGTCCCTTAGTTTCATTTTATAAAGAAAAAAAAGAATATTAAATATTATGGTCATGAGAGATATATTTATGCTGTATCGGGTACTCTAAAAAGGTTCAGTTTAAAGTGGCAGCCACTTCAACATTTGTTTGTTGTAAATGTTACCGAGAGAAAAAAAAAAACACCGAGGCTATGGTTGAATATTATTAGTTGTACTATGTTGACATTTAGACAATGAAATAGTCCATGGAGGGCTAAAAAGTTTTTTGTTTTTTTTAATCCGTCTTGGCGGGGATATTCATGTGTGGCTGCACAGATATTAATAATAATGCGATACAAACGAGAGCGTGGCTCCGTTTTATGAAATATGATCACTTTCCATACTACACTGAGCAAAAAAAAAAAAGAAAGTAAACGCTTTTTTCAAGTTTAGATTTCTCATAGAATATTTGGCTGAAAGCTAATGTTATATATCATATTAAAGGTAATTTAATTGGCTATCAACCTGGTAGGTTAACAAAATGGGACACTTTACGCATGAGTAAACACCATTGTTTTTCTCTTCCAAGGCACAAAAGTAAAAATTGCAAAACTGAGCAAGTTGTCATTCATGCGTATATGCTCTTCCATGGAACAATAAGAACAAACAACAAATTTCACAAAAAAGTAACATGAATTAAGTTGCAAAAATAAATCTTTGATCTCTGTGATATCTCTGAAGCCCAAAATACCAATGAATGCTTAAAATAATGGAGGAATATAAAGCATCTTATGTCAAATCTAAATTCAAATGAAATAAGACAAGTGAAATTTAACAAAAATGGTAGAAATTTGAGTGTTTTTTTTAATTAAGAAATAATTGTAAATAATGTTTGGTTCTTGAAATTGTCAAATGGACTCTTAAATCACTATGTATATAGAATAAAAGAAATAAATAAAGAAATTCAGCTTATCAAATCATCTTTATGCTTATTATTCCATATGTCATTTGAAGTTTGACTCGACAGAAAATTCTCATTTTTCCCCTTTAGTTTTTCACTTTATTTTTTTAGAGGTTATAAAGAGATACAAAGAACAAAAACTTATTTTTTTTCTATTTCATTCATGTCTCTCATTGTGTAAAACTGGTCTTTTGTTGTCAATGATATCGTGAAGGGCATTTGCAAATGAAAGAGAAGATGTCAATTTTTGCAATGTTTGAATTTGTGCTTTGGAGGACAAAAACGAATGTGCTCACTCATGAGTAAAATATTCCTTTTAATTAACCTATTAGCTTAATAGCCAATTTAATTACCTTTAACATGTTATATAATACATTGGTTTTCATAAAGATCTTCTATGAAAAAAAAATGACTTCGAAAAAGTGTTTACTTTCTTTCTTTCTTTTTTTTTTTTTTTTTTGCTGTGTACAATGGCAAGTATCGTGAAAATGAGAAAAATCATGCTTCCTGGTAGGCACTGCAACGGAAAATTGCTATTGTATAGAGAGGTGTTATTCTAGGTATTATTCAATTGTTACGTTCAAATATTTTAATCTCCTAAGATCTTTTTATAACATAAGGCCCTGAAATTATAGAAGATACGTCTCGTGTATGAAGCTTCCAAACTGCATAACATCTAACTCATCATGACTAGACAAGGGGAAGAGTCAGGAGTGCGTGTGGGCGGGGAGGGGGGGAGTGCTCTTGCAGGAGTACGATCCTTCTGCTCATTCCTGTTCAGCCATAGTCTACTGTCACTCTCTCTGAATAGTTGATATATCGTGACATATACGACAATGTAATGGTTATGGATAACGGAAACAGGAAATAAAATTGTGTAGTTTTAACAAATACTTTGCACAGTTACGCTTGCTGTGAATTTCGTATTAAAGCATTGGGGGGAAAATAGTATTCTTTCACCATTTTCTTAAAGCTGTTCATGTAATGGCGTATCATTCAATTTCACATTTCTATGTCGATATTTCCAATTTAATATTCGATACATTTATTTCTAGATAGTGCTAGCCAAAATGAAGCCATGCCTGTTTCCAAATAGATAAAAACACAAACACTCCGAGAATAAAGTTCAATTCAAACGCTACGTTTTTCCTTCTAACCATAGAGAAGTAGGTTTCTTTTTCTTCCATAATGATTCAGATCATCATTTACCATGCTATGCGATTGCGAGGAGTACAAAGAACAAATTAAAAAGTGCATATTTCATTACTGTCCGACTGTGAGCAAGACCCAAGTCAAAAATCAAATTTTCGAGAAAAACGCCGTGCAAAAGGCACATCGTGATTCAAATTCTGCAGTAATAGGAACGTGTGCATGCTACAATTTGAGGGAATTATTTCGATAACTCCATTTGCATTAACAAGGAGCCATTAATCAAGGTCTGCAAATACATTTATCTCTAAATGTGTACGGCCAGAGAAAGGGAAAGATAGTGATGGAGGAAGGACGTGGAGAGAGAAAGATAGACCTTTCAGTCAAAACAACCCTATTGCGAAATAACAAATAAGTACAAAAAGTAAAGTCACATGTCTAGCCTTGTAGGAATAGCGAGGTTAGACGTGTAATACCTCAAGCGACCGAGAGTCCATTAGTAGAAACCTTAGCAATACTCTGTTCCAAAAGAAAACACGTTCTCCTTTAATCCCTAGGATATGACACTGTCCTCAGTCCTGGGAAAGTTGATCTCCATTATCTATACCCTGCACGAGACCGTAATCACAATGTTGTAAGATTATGCTGGGTTATTCAGCAAAGCTAGTAAGGCCAGGAGTTTTGAGAAGTCATTGTTCTTTTGTTACTTGATATTCTAAAAAGTTTCACGAAGAAAATCCCCTCTTCCCTTCTGACATCCTTAATCTGTGGCATTTGGCGTCTGAATGACAAATTGCGTATATATGTGTTTTTGTTTTCATTCCATATTTCTTGATTTACCAGGTATTGTCACGATAATGGGGAAAGGTGGATCAATTGCGGTAACATCGCACCGGCTTCTTCTCCATCGTGGAGTCCAGAAGCCGCAGATCCCTAGAAAGACTTAGGTGAATAGGAATTTATCTGATACATATATTTTTTTTAAGATTGTATATGAATCGGGGGGGGGGAGCAAAAGGCTCATGAATATAGAAACAAGTTGATATCTCCATCGAATTCTGCTCACTCTCTCGGAGTGACAAGAAATACATAATCAATGAACCAATTTCAACTGATCAGTACAAATGCAACATTTTAGATTGCATAAATTCGAAGATGTATAAGTGAAAGAGTTTGTCACGTCACTCACAAAGTAGATGTGGCTTAGGTCCCTCTTACATCTGAAACAAAAGTACACAACTCAATCATAACCTTGTCATCAATATGCAATAGCAATGACTTCATGTTGCCAAGGGCAATTTGATTGGTCAAAGTCTGTCGCCATGACAAAACTTAAATTTTTGTCCGAGTAAATGTACTTTATAATTTCAGTTCAATTATGTTAAGTTTCAACAGGTAAGCTTGATACCTCAATTTGCCACAGCTGTTAAAAATGGAACTAGCCGTATGTTTGTAAATATCTAGTGACTAGATTATACAACGGGTTGTACATGATAAATGCAACTAATCAGAAACCTGTGGTTCCCTTTTACGGAGTAAATGTTTGAAAAACTCTACTTCAAATGAAGAAATAACGTTCACTGATTTTTGCATATATTAATGGGCTGGATGCTTCTACTGCCTAAAACTTATAAAGCTTTCCGGTTCCAGAATATCCTACTGGTTCATAGCAGTTTCATATCGCCAAAAATAAAAGGAATAATAAAGTCAAGAAGAAACTGTAAAGCATGAAATTCTGAGTTGATCCCTGCGCAGCCTTTGACGTCACTCTCAGAAATCCCATCGATCTCATTAATGGTTATAGAAACATCGGACTGCTCCTGTACCGTACAGACCAAGGACATGTTTTGCGAATGCCCTTTGTCCATATCTATTACAGATATGTTAATAGATATGGAAATATCAACCGCCAAGTTTGCATCAATGTCTGCAGTGCTACAAGATAAAAGGAATTCCTGGTCAATGGTTGAAACATCTAAATCAATGGTCATTTTATGTTGATACATACTCAAATTACTTACGTGGTCACCTGATTGAATTGATTTTGACATCGACCACGTGATATTTGCTTCTGGGTATGACGTAATAGGACACATCACTGATATTGTCAAATTATTCGCGATACACACCTGTCGGTCAGCAATGAACGGTGGACATGGGAAATTCTCTTCAACAAGATCAGACAGAGAGCGTCCCTCATTTATTGATGGCGAGGAGCAAACAGCATTTTCAAAAACCAAAATATCTTCGATGCTTGTTAGCCAACGTTGGCTACAGTCGCAGACGAGTGGATTATTCTCTGCAGTTACCGTGAGGTAATACAAAGGCATGTTCTTCAAGCTCGTAGGAACGATGCCTCGAGTTAAATAATCCAAGTTGTTTTTTGAAATATCAAGTGAGGAGAGGCGGGGGAAAATGAGTAGAAAAGTTTTATCCTCCCCTAACCCTGCCAGAAAGAGATTGTTTCCTGTTAAGATTAAAATCTGCAATGGATGGACACAGTCTTCGCTTGAATACTTCGGCAAAACGGTAATTTGGTTGTAGGATAGGTCGATACTAAGAACTTTCGGGTAGAGACCTCTAAAAACGTCAATGTCAAAAACCCTCAGCAGGTTGCCTGTGAGGTTCAAAGAAAAAGCTGATGGAGCGAATATTTTTGGAATGTCCATTAATCCACTACCTGAATATAGTAACAAACCTAAGCTTTCCCCATGCAAAACTGACATTGTTGGTTGAAATGGAAGCTGTGAAAATATTGTAATTTTTTCAAGCAAGATGATTTTCCCATAGGTAAATATGTGATTAAAAACCGAGTGATCAATAACTGTTCTTTTGAAGGAAATATGATATGGAATAGACGAAATACAGTGGCTATGATTTGTTCCATTTATCCTCCCACCAGTCAAGAGAAAATGCCCTCCCGATTTGGGGACAGTTATATCGTCGCAGGTTAGTTGCACATCAGGTGAGAGCTCGAGCTCAAGTGATACAGCACGTTCGACATGCCTCATTGCCCCGGGATGTGTAAACACTGCTCTCTCACTACCGAGACAGGCAATGGTGATTGGCAAACGATCTAGAACGCGTGTGTCCAAGCGCTCCATTGGATTCTGGCAGAGATTAATGTTGGAGAGTAGTGGAAAATTGAGTGCAAGTTTTGGAGGAATGTCGGATAGCTTGTTACCACGTAAATCTAGAAATATCAAGGAAGGTATGGCAGGTTCCATCTCCGCGAGGCCCGCGTTTCGCAGGTGGAGATAGGTCATTTGGGGAGCGGTTGAAAACGCTAATGGGTGAATGTACGTAATTGGATTGTTGTTGAAGTTTGCTGATTTGAGTAGTGGTGAGATCGGGAACTCCAGAATGGCCGTTACAATGTTGTCGGTCATGACCAATGCTTCGAGGCTATAGATCCTATCAAACGTATCGTGATCTAGGACACTTATTTGGTTATAGCGTATATGCAAATCCTTGACAAAAAGCATATTTGGTAGAGCTAACGGGTTACGGATGCGATTCTTGTCGAGGGTTAGAACTTCAAGACGAACAAAATGAAATGCATCTGTACTTAGGGAAGAAATTCTGTTCTCATGTAGGGTGAGCGTGTGTAAGTGTGGAGATTGGAATTGTCCACTTATTGAGGTTATCTCATTCTTGCCGAGGGAAAGATATTCAAGGCTGGGAAGGTTTTGCAAAGTCGAAGCTTTCACAGCCTGAATTTTGTTGCCCGTCAAATCAACAACCCGTAGCATATTCAATCCTGCAATATCTGGTACAGTACGGACTTTGCTGTTCAAAGCAATGAGAACGGACAAAAAGGATAATTCACAGACATTCCGTAGCTCTTCTACTAAAGATGAGTAGAGCATGAAGTATTTTATGGAGGAATGGTTCTTGAATGAAAATGTTTTGTGAGGAGTCTCAGTGATCAAAACAGATTTTAGACTTGGAATGCTCTCTAGAATAGATGCAATTTCCATGTCTCTGTTACCCGCATCAACAGCGATGATTTCTAGCAGCTTAAAGTCAGTCGAAATGTAAGCTAGAGAACTTCGTTGATCCGAAAGATAGAGGGACTGCAGATGCGGTAGTCCTCCTAGCGGTGAAAACTCGCTCACTCTATTTCCTATTAGAGAAAGGAACGTTAGGTTAGGTGTGAATGCATCGGCGGCAATCCAGGATATCTGATTTTCTGCCAAAGAAACTCTATCCAATTTGGGAAGGAGAAATGTTCCTGAACCTATAAATTTGAGTCGATTCTTGTTAAGGATAATTGTTTCGAGGACGAGCATATCACTGAAAGGCGACTCACTGAGTTTTTCGATTAAATTGGAACTTAAATCAAGGGTACGAAGAGTGACAGGAAATTGACTCGTCGTGACATGCTTGATGCGATTTACGGAGATGTCAAGGTGCTGTAGGCTCGGAACATCGTTGCGGAATTCCCTTTTAATCTCACTTATTGCATTATTTTTCAAAAGGATCGATCGGAGAGAAGTGTTGTTGTGAAACGTTGGGATCGTTGTCAGTAGATTTGCTGCCAGCGATACACTGTTAAGCTCTCGCATCGGCAAGAATAAACGTTCTGGCATATCACGTAATGAATTTTGGTCGAGCATAAGCCATCTGGTTTCGGGTAGCTCCAGCAAAAGTTCCAGGTAAATGTTCGGTGGCACTTCCTGAAAGTTGCTGTCGACACTAGATAAGCTATTGTTGAGACAACTTGAAGAGGGCACAACAAAAACCTCTCTGCAGGTAACACTTTGGACACTAGGAGCACAGACACAGATTTCACATATCCTTTCCATCATAATTGGTGAAACTAGAGCAGAAAGTATACCCAGGATCAGGTGGAGTGTACCCATGTTCATTCGCGAACAGTTTCCCATCTTCCTGTCTTTCTCAGACATATTTGGATGACCTGTTTGATTGGAAGTGGCAGGTATGGATGACAAACCTTTATCAAGTCTTTATAATTATGCCGGTGACTTTTGGCACTTTTGGTTTTCTGTGCAAATTGGTCCTAAATATCCACAAAGTGTTTATGTTTTGGTTTGTTTCTTTTGATCATACATATCAGTACATTTCATGACATTTTCGTCAGGAATGACGGCAGAAATATCTGAGACTTGTAAATATTTTTTTTCAGTTAGGGACTGTTTACCTTTTCCAACTTTTAATGTAAAGCTTATTTCCGTTCATATCAAAAGAAATGTAAAGTATACAAAGCAAACTATGAAGAAATTAGGCGCTTTTTGAAAGTGAAGATAGTTAATATTTATTGCAACTGATAGATAAAATTGCCCTACATCGACAGCTAAAACATTTCTTCGAAAGAATTTCATGAATTCGAATGGTTAATTTTCGTGCATATGAAGAGCTTGTTCGCAAAAACCGATAAGTCCATTTTTGATGATTTTGAAGTACGGTTTCTGTCATAAAGTACAAAATAATATATCTTAAATGATATATTGGTCACTACATATAAAGCTACATTTTTAAAGTTACGGTCAAAAGAAGCATTTTATTTTTACTATTCTCTTTATTTTTCTTGACCTTTAATCGGAAATATCTCCATTTGGCAAATATGGACTTATCGGTTTTTGCGAACAAACTCTTCAATTTTATGAATTTGAATAGTTAATTTTCGTGCATATATTAAATGCTTCTATAAAAGATATAGCATCATAGTTAACATCATTGAATCATGAGTCCATCCAAACATAAAAGTAAAGATGGAAATGTAATGAACATTGAGAAGATGATCATAAATGAAGACAAAGTACAAAAAATATGAAATACCAATGAAACGTTTCTATGAACAATACAAATATCATTTTTCAGCTAAACACACCTGGCCTTCAGAAAAGCTTGAAAATTTGAGGAAAACAATTGAAATGTCTGTATTATTATGTCTATAACTAATGTCTCTTTGATCCTTGCCACACTAAAGCAAAGTCTTAGTATTTCCAATGTACTTTCGTAAACGATACATTGTTTGTTATGTACAGATGGCTTAACTGCTCGTGTAAATGTGAGAACCCCACAAATGATGGATCAATATCTACGGAGGGCTGAACTTACCAATGTCCTGAGCGTTAGTTTGACGACGCGTGAAAAATAAGTTCTCATGGGGAACGCAACTTATACCGTCTTACTACGGCACTGTCTTGTGACCACAATAAGCATTATATCTGCTTCCAAATCAATCTCTCACTTGGGAATAGCAAAGACACGCCCACATGCCTGTACTGACCAATCAAAATGCACCATTGTCTATGCATATGACGAGAGTGAAATGACATATATTACTACAGCATTTTTTTTCCATGTTTCCAGCGAAGGTTTATCTTAGAGTGGAAATGTTACAAAGACGTTGACGTCTTCATCTCATGTCCACACTGTTATCATCTGTGTATATAAATAAAGCCGTCAACATCACTCTGAAATACGGTCTGATTTCATTCTCTTATTCATTCAATAATTCAAACATTCATTCATACATTCATTCATCGATCCATTTATTCTTATATTCATTTCAAGGCAACATACATCATCACCCACACCTTCTCTTCCTTAGCAGACCCTAAATTCATACCGTGGATTGATGCATCGTGCAGGACAATATAAAATTTTAGGTAGGTATCGAGGCAGTATACGGGTGTGTTAAGGCACATTTTGGTAAATTAACCAAAATGTGCAGGACATTGACAGCATATTTTGGTAACCTTCTGCTCCTCCACAATCACCACAAAACAAATTGTATATTGCAGTTGGGTTTTGTCCCCACCGAATGAGCTCGGTAGCGTAAAGGGACTATGGAACGCCATGATTGTGCGGGTGTGTATACTATGTGTACGTGTGCTCGAAAAGATAAGATTTGCTTCCTTTGTGTCATTTCTGTGCCGATTTTGCTTCTGATTGCTCTGACTAATGGAGATACGTAAGGGCTCAGGAACTTCAACACAGAATTCAAATATTCATTAATTATGCAAATTTATGCGATTTTTTTCAAGAATTGAAATTAACGAAAATGTTACTTCTCTTACATTTAATCGTAGGTTTTAATTCTGCTTCTTTCTTCAGATAGAGCTTGCTGAGACTACCAAAGATCAACAAAGATTTATAAAATTTATAAATTATGCAAATTTATGCAAATGTATGCAAACTAATGCATTTTTCCAAAAGTAAGCGAAAATGCTACTTCTACATTTCAAAATGGATTTTTATTCTGCTTGTGATATCTGACACAGAATTCTGCAAATTATTTGTTATAGAAATGTATGTAAATTCATTTTTACCAAGATGGTACTTTTCCTACATTTAACAGTGCATTTTGATTCTGCTTGTTTAATCTGATGGGGCTTGATTACGAATTAAACACAAAATTCTGAAATTCATTGGTTATGCAAATTTATGCAAATTTATGCATGCCAAAAAATACAAAAATGCTTCTTCGACTTTTTACAATAGATTTTGATTCTCATTCAACACCGAATTCCGAAATTCATTAATTATGCAAATTTTTGCAAATGTATGATTTTTTCAGAGATTAATGGAAATGATACATCTCCTTCATTAAAGGACAAGTTCACCTTCATATACATGTGGATTGAGTGAAGGCAACAATGTTAGTAGAACATATCAGTGAAAGTTTGGGGAAAATCCGACAATCCTTTCAAAAGTTATGAATTTTTAAAATATCAGTGCAATCACCGCTGGGGGAGAAGACTACTACAGTGTATGATGTCGCATGCGTACAACGATATAAGGAATATAAAAAGAGAATTTCACAAAACTTGACTTTTTGAATAAAGTGCACATTTCCTCGACTTGTTACTGACTTATGTTAAGGGTAATATTATTCCCCCTGACTTCTGAAAGAGAGAAGTCGAGTGCTCTTTTATTATGTGAGAAAAGTGAGAATATCTTGAATTTTCTTTATACTTTCTTTATATAGTTGTACTCATATGACATCACAAGCTATAGTAGTCTTCTCATCCAGCCATGACTGAGCAGAAACTTCAAAAATTCATAACTTTTGAACGGATTGTCCGATTTTCCTCAAACTCTCATTGATGTGTTCCACTAATATTGCTGCATTCACTCAACCCACATGTCTATGAAGGTGAACTTGTCCTTTAAACAGAGGATTACACTACTCCTACCTGGAACAATTATTGATAAAGTCGACTTTCCAGTATGGCTGCAGGTCAAGTATTTTCACAACGTAGGCCTACGGCTCAGTTTTACTCTTTCTGACACAATCCTGGACATGAGTTACTTTCCTTTTCATCTGTCGTATCATTAGCTGAAATCTAATCTAAACAAACAAAATATAGACGACATTCAGCTTTCCAAATGAATCAACTCTTTGCTCGGAAAGACGGCTGCATCGAACCCCGATCATCAAAGTCACAAAAGCACTGTAGGAATTCTTTTGAACGTCAGAACTGACGACTGTTTGAATGTTTACAGCCAGTTGAAACTCCATTTCTCAAACCTTCTTGGTTAAAGGAGATGGTATAACATTGATTGACGTGAGGGTTTTGTTTTTGCGTGAAAGTTAGAAACTGCTTTATGAAATATTAAAAAGCATACATATTTCTTCACGAGGAATGCATAGTTTATTGGATGAAAATTGGTTCTGAAATGGCTGAGATATATAAAAGAACAAGGTGAAACAAGGCAATCCTAATGTCTAAATGCGGGTTCCATCTTTTATTAGGATCACTTTCGTTTGGATATCTCAGCTATTTCAAAATTATTTTATTTTTGTCAAATTAACTTTGAATTCCTCTTAGAATTATATGTTCGTTCATATTTGAAGAGTTTGTTCAAAAAACCGATAAGTCCATATTTGCCAAATGGAGATATTTGTGATTAAAGGTCAAGAAAAATAAAGAGACTAATAAAAAAAAAATGCTTCTTTTGACCATAACTTCAAAAATGTACGAAAATGCCGAACAGCGGCCGAGCCCACCTTCATTTCGGTGTAAACGCGTAAAAGGCCAAATGCGAGGCCAAAATTGGCCGCGCATTTGGCCACGCTCCGGAGGTGGTCTCGGCCGCGGCTCGGCCGCGGCCGAGCATGGCCTTTATTCAGTGTAATCGCAAACTGGGCCCAATGCGCGGCCAATTTTAGTCTGGCTTCCAAACCCTCTGCCTGTACTATTTCGTTATTCAGGATATTAACCCCCTCAACGTCGAAAACTAGTATAGTTTAAGGTGGTTTTGTCCTGCAAATGATTTTTCCTTCGGCCAAGGCCTTTGCCCGAACGGCGACTTCGTCGCCACGGAATCGAGTTGGCAAAGGGTCTGAAAACCAGACTATACCAAATTGCGTTTGTTTAAGAGCGCCACTACGACAAAATATAGAAAGGTTTGAATTAATAGCGCGGCCGAGCCCGGAGTGTAAACGGACAAAATTGCGGGGCTCGGCCGCGGCTCGGCTGCGGCTCGGCCCAGCCCCGCACTGTAAACGGGGTCTTAGAGTGTACACTGTCCCTGTTATGAAAGTGGAAGGTTGACGAGAACGGAATTTACCTTGAACGGCGCAGATGTACCTATTCTTCCCTGTCAATAATGAGTGATTCATCACCACAGCGATCTCTTCATCCCGCATTAACATGGAAACCATGGCAACCGTCTCCTCGCTTGGTAGATTGTGAATTCCACAGCTGATGCCTCTAACCGCACAAGAATATCCCCATCCCAAACTCGAGGAAACCGTAAAGACTTGTAGGAAATTAATATGCACATAATCAAGGAAAAATTCTATCTAGCCAAGGTTTGTAGCCTCTATAGGGAGAATAAAAGAAGAAGAAGTAGGGGCTCCGTTTCTGCTACTGTTATTTTGTGTTGTTACTTTTAACGTAATCTCTCAGTGTGCTTTTGTAATAATTAAAGTGCACAGGGAGTATTGATTTACTATATCATGAGCTTTGGACGCTCAATCATCGCCATCATACGACTCCACTTCAAAAATACTCACAATGAAACACATGAGTGGAATGGTTATTATGGTTACATGGCAATATTGGCTGTCATTACTGTTCTCAAAGGGGATAATAATCAACATCTCCACATCAATGTATTCACATTTTATTTGGGCCAAAAAAAAAGAAGAAGATTTTTCCTACCTGAGAAGTTACCTACCAAAATAGGGAGGGTTATAAACTATCAAATGATAGTTTGATTACATTAATTTCAAAGGGATGAAGTCAGCTGAACGATAATTTCATCAAACTGAAAATTACATATCAGCAAATGTGACCAGGCATCACAATACCAACAAGAACTCGCACATACTGATTCCGTGTCGGAGCACACACTAGGTGTGATAGGTCACCCTATAGTCAATCTTGTATATTTCCTATTTCCTGAAAGAGTAAGATTTCATAATCTATATTATGATGACGTTGCGGATCGAAAAACGAATGGAAAGTTTGGTTTTTAGTAGTTATTTTCGGATGTTTTTATGTTGAATAGTCTGTTGAGGTGTGTTTTAGAGTCTCCTTTTCATTCTTTAAAAAAAGATAATACACATTCTTCACTTTCATATATAATAACTTTTTCTGAAGGATGATGCTAATGCTTTGAGAGTTCTCATCATATAGCCATGACTAGAATGTGTTGACGAAGCATGATCAATGTTAGCTTTATTTCATAATCCCCTCATCGTTTATGCTCAAAAAGAAGGTAGCTTTAAAATATATATTTATATCTATATATACATATATATATATATATATATATATATATATATATATGAAGAGTTTGTTTGCAAAAACCGATAAGTCCATATTTGCCAAATGGAGATATTTGCGATTAAAGATCAAGAAAACTAAAGAGAATGATAAGAAAATGTTTGCTTCGTTTGACCATAACTTCAAAAATGTTCCTTTGTATGTAGTGACCAATATATCATTTAAAAGGTATTATTTTGTACTTTGTGATAGAGACCGTACTTCCAAATCTTCAAAAATGGACTTATCGGTTTTTGCGAACAAACTCTTCATAGATATTTCTGGGATCCAAGAGGAAACTGCTTACCCTACATCTTTTTCTTATTTCTGTCATATTTTACATTGTTATTCTTAAAGGGTGTGTACAGTTCTGGTTCAGGTGAGGATTCAGCATTTAACGTTTTGCGAGATATTCAGAAACCACTCTATGAGATATCAAAGAGCATGCAATTCTAAGGAATATCAAAAGTTTATTTGATTAAAATCGGTTTAGGGATGGCTGAGATATCCAAAAACAAGGTGAAACAAAGAGATCCTAATAAAGTTGTGGCGTGTCGCCTTTTATTATTATCACCTTTTTTGGATATCTCAGCCATTTGAAAACCAATTTTCATCAAATAAGCGTTGAATCCTTCTTAAAATTACATGCTCTTTAATATTTCATAAGAGGTTTCTCATTATCTCACTTAGTACAAGTACTGTACAGTCCCTTTAAAATCATAAGACTACAACACATGAATGACTCACTGTATATAGAAAAACAGATGGATATATTTTATAATTGAAACTACTGATTGATATCCCTTAACCTTCACATAAGTCTAGGGTTGGAGAAGAACATTATTATATCTACTGTGGGTATATATTGCTTAACTTTCGAACAATCGTTTATACATTGACATGTGTGGTGACAGATGAATGGTCAAATACACCACATAAAGTTAGATATCATCGATAAAGAGAGTATTTTTTTTTTAACTCACCGAAAATGATGACAGCAAGCATATAGAAGTTAGCTTGGATCATTCGCTCAATCAGGAAACGTATTGAAAAAAAAGCAAAACGATACAGAACGAACTTATCAGCACGAAATCTTAATAGCGGGGACCTGACAACCTTTAGAATAAAGGCAAAGTACACTTCCACGTCGATTGAGTGACGTCACTGGTTGAACGCGTTGCACTTGTTGGAACTAAAGAGGTTTGGAAATAAGTGCGGTGGACAGCAAGATCTTTTACCGTTTTTTATGCATTTTGTTCGACATCTGATAAGGAGGCGAACGAGAAATCAATCGGACAGTATAAAGGCGTGTAGGCCTACGTGAGTTGATGCTACAATTAACCCTCTGTGTGCCATGTTTATTTGCTGTCCAAAAGGTGTGTGTGTGTGTGTGAAATTTGTGCACATTTGACTCACTGGCGCAGAAAGGGTTAAATCATGAGCTCGGTGATATCAAACCAAGGTCCCCGTCAAGGTTGTGATGAAAAGCATCGTGAAAGGATGAGTGGATGGTTAAAAAAATGAAAAATAACGTAGAAGGCAAATATGAGAGACAGAGGGAGAGAGAGAGAAATAGAGAGCTGAGAGGGTGCAGGTATTTTGTAAACCGCTAGGGACAGAAGAAGTGGGGAAAGTGAGAGAATGCAAAGAAAAACGAATGAAGGAAAATGAATAAAACGTAAAAAAAAAGCAAGAGGAGGAATAGAGAAAAACAGACAGAGACATAAAAACCAAAAATAAAACAACTGAACTGGAGGTAATCAATTCTGTTGAACTAGCAAAATCATGTCATTTTTATGTACGCCACAGATCAGAGAAATCTCACATAAAACGACAATTAGAAACAAGTCAACCACTAATGATTATAATGATATATTTACTAGCGTGTAACATGGCCATCGAAAGAAATGATAATATGTCCTTAATAGCCAATGCATCATCAGAAAGTTAACGTTGCGTTGCAAGCATTGTCACGGTCGCAATTAACAAGGAGGATTCATAGTTGGCGTTCCAACTGCAATGGCTGTAATTATTCAACAGTTGTCAGTTTCCTATTGATGTACAAAAGAATTCCACAGGTGCATTTGTGCCTTTGATGATCGATGTTCGATGCTACTTGTTGAGCAATCCAATGATTCATTTTGAATATAAACATAATGCTGACTATATTATTTTCCGTGTTTTTCATTAAACGAAATGAAATTTCACTTTGTGATGAAGCATATAAAAAAAAAAGTCAATCCCATCCAGAAATCTGTGCAAAAGAGTAAATCAGAGCTGTATCATGTGAAAGTTCTGAAAACTGTACCATAGTGGAAAACCGATTTTATCACTTTTCCATTTAATAATCTACAAGACAGTATAATTCTTTATTGATAGATCTAGGAAATTTGTGCCAGGGCATGCCCAGTCGAGTAAGTTTCAGTTTTATTTCACTATTTTTGCCCAATTTCTACTCGCGCATCCCCGTGTCTTTCACCATTATATATCACCTATCTTTTTATAAGTGGGGATGGCAAAAAGTAATTATCATCTCAAAGACATATCTCCCCGAGATAGTGGCTGGTGATTATGTAATGAGACACAAGGCAATTGTCTTCCTATCTGCGCGGCAGATCTATTTTGGCACATGCTTTTTGAGCGGCGGCATCGAACATCTAGCGAAGGAAATAAGACGGTTGTGACTCTATTCTCTTAAACCTCCTTGGTCCACCCATGGACCTATACTTCACATGGACATTCATCATTTCGCTAATCAATGCATGTCTCGATCTGTCTGTGTCAAAAGTGTCACAAAAACATTTTAAACTTTCCTCCGTGCATTGAGCTCATGATCTCAGCCGCAGGCAAGCCAGAGCTGCAAAACACAACGCACGTTTGAAAATAAGCCACTTCGTAATTAGCTCATGGGCACGTTGGTACAATGACCTTTTTTTTTCTCAATCGGTTAGGCACTTTAATCGTTTTCAAAGAGACATTATTCGTAACGGGAAGCTCACCAGACGTAACAATTCATGGAATTCGTGTTCAAATAATAAATGAACTTGCATAGACCAGGTGAACAGAATGGTCCGTCAATCAGCCATTGGGGAAGCATCCATTTCATTGTTTTGCTTTGAATGCATTAAAAAAACTGTCTTATTATTCATATTGCCAAATACCAGGTTTGCTCTCAGATGGATGTACTGGCAAGCAACATTTACAAGGATGACATGAATAATCATTATATGACAGATGCTTATCCCAGTGAATTCAAAATTCAACGTGCCTCTTGGTACAAATGACCTTTTTCTGCTCATGCGCAAAGTGGAACTACGAACTGGCTTATTACAAAACAAATGTGCAGGAGAAAATGCACGTGCAGTTGTGGTTTGTAAATCACGGCCCAGATATCTTCACTAGCAAAATGTAGATACTTCTAGAGAGAAAGCTAACTATCTATCTACTTGATTATGATTTGTAATCTCAATTTCCATCTTTTCCGTGTTTTCCGCACATTTCTGCAGAGTAAAAAGAGACAGCAAGGGAAGCGGACATAATATGCCTCGCCATAAGTTAGTCAAGGTCATATGTTTGATCGATAGCGAGCGAGTCTGTAATTTCCAGGCAAAATGCACGAAATTAATCATGTTCTGACATTTGCTGCCTCTCATCATTGGCGTTTATTCCGAGACTTTTCCGCCTGAAAAGGAGCATCAGCCAAATGAAACCGGAATAAGCGAAACAGCTTTTTTTTTTTTTTTTTTTTTTTTGTCATTGACGATGCATGTTTATGAAATCATCATTTTCCAGACACCTGTATGTAGGCTTACTCATTAGACGTTTTCACATCAGCCCGATGTTTCGAAATAGCGCGCTATTTTCTGACTTGGGAAATTTCCCCCACAGCGAAATAGCGCGCAATTTGATAATGTGAACACAAATTAACGCGCTAATTGTATCGCTCTGATCGAGAAAATTTCTCGAGTCAAACTCGGGAAATTTCTGAAAAAGCGGGATAGAGCGCGCTATTTGATACCAGGCGTTTTCACATCAGCCCGATAAAAATCCAAGCTCGAGATATTTTCCAATTTCCCAAGTAAGAAAATAGCGCGCTATTTCGAAACATCGGGTTGATGTGAAAACGCCCAAGGTGAAAACGACTCGAAAAATTCGCGCAGTGCTTCCCATTATGCCTAGCGTGTGTGACCCGATCGATCGAGGCAAACTGCACACAAATCACGATGAATGTTTGAGAGGGCACACACATTACTTATGCTGTTTGCTCATACTCAGCTGTCAAATTAGGTCGACAAAAATTCGGGCTGATTCTCTTCGGGCTGATGTGAATATGAAATGAAATAGCGCGCTTACTCGCAATCGCGAAAAATTTCTCGAGCTTGGATTTTTATCGGACTGATGTGAAAACGCCTATTGAGATGGGCATAATCAGCTTAGCTGGTGGTCACCGTGGATCTCGTACTTTAATATGGTTGAATTCGTTGAAAGTCAATTCGTTATAGGTCAGTGGTCCCGTCCTACTGAAATACAACATATGTTTACCTGTAGCCTGCAGCACTTCGCTGCCTCCTTCGATATATTCGAAAGCAATAATACAGAATGTACTTACTTAACTTTAAAATGAAGGGTTTGTTTGCAAAAACCGATAAGTCCATTTTTGAAGATTTTGAAGTACGATCTTTGTCATAAAGTACAAAATAATACCTTTCAAATTATATATTGCTCACTACATATAAAGGTATATTTTTGAAGTGAGGGTCAAAAGAAGCAAGCATTTTCTTATTATTCTCTTTATATTTCTTGACCTTTAATCGCAAATATCTCCATTTGGCAAATATGGACATCGGTTTTTGCAAACAAACTCTTCAAATGCTGCTTAACCCTTTAAAACACATATCAGTCTCTTACTTAATTTGAAAGATTTAACATTGAAGTAATAAACCTGGCTAACGATGTTATGCACAAGTGAGCCCAAAATGCTTATATTTTATCTTTTTTATTTTTTTTTTTTGTCTTGAGATTCCAATGTTTCTTTTTTTCAGAGTCTCGGAATGTTAATAACAAAGAGATTTGAAGAAAAACTTAGGGTAGCTATTTCTTACAAGATTACCGCCACGTTTCCATACAGTATGTCAACATTTACAATGAAATTGAAATGGTTAAAATCAAGAACCTCTTTCTCTGTCTCAAAATCTCCGAAAGTGCGACTTTAAACACGGAACATCAAACCCATTAGGCGTTTTCACATCAGCCCGATAAAAATCCAAGCTCGAGAAATTTTTCGCGATTGCGAGTTAGCGCGCTATTTCATTTCTTATTCACATCAGCCCGAAGAGAATCAGCCCGAATTTTTGTCGAGCTAATTCGACAGCTGAGTATGTGCAAACAGCATAAGTAATGTGTGTGCCCTCTCAAAAATTCCTCGTGATTTGTGTGCAGTTTGCCTCGATCAATCGGGTCACACACGCTAGGCATAATGGGATGCATCGTGCTAATTTCTCGAGTCGTTTTCACATTATCAAATAGCGCGCTACTATCCCGCTATTTCAGAAATTTCCCGAGTTGGACTCGAGAAATTTTCTCGATCAGAGCGATACAATTAGCGCGTTAATTTGTGTTCACATTATCAAATAGCGCGCTATTTCGCTATCGGGAAAATTTCCCAAGTCAGAAAATAGCGCGCTATTTCGAAACATCGGGCTGATGCGAAAACGCCTAGTGAAATATAAAGCATTCAATCGTCATGCTGTAGAACCTGTGTACGCATATATTTGCACGAATTCCGATAATTATTCTCTGACACCTCCATGCTCCATTCGTGCACCTGTTTCTGCCAAAACGCGTCACAATAACATTTTACGCATGCCTTTGTGTTCTGATCCCATTACCATCGTGCAGCAAGCCGGGTGAGAAAAAAAAAATACAACTCCATAGGCGTTTTCACATCAGCCCGATAAAAATCCAAGCTCGAGATATTTTTTTTATTTCCCAAGTCAGAAAATAGTGCGCTATTTCAAAACATCGGGCTGATGTGAAAACGCCTTATGAGAAATCTAAAAGCTACATCACATGATAAGAAAATAATGGTTGCCTTACATAAAGAAAATACATGGGCAGATGTTGGGTAGCAGCCTCACTTTGCAAGCAATAAACATAGATCGTGAATGACGAAGTACATTTCGATATGAGAGGTGGAAATCCAAGTCAGGGATGCCAAGTTCAAAAGAAAAAAATATGAGTGAGATTTTCATGACTCGGCATCTCGGCATGCGAATGTGTGCGCGAGCGAGGGTGTGGGAGGGTTTTTTCCTCCTGTTGCCTGCCACGGTAGGGAGCTTTTTCAATTTTTAGCTCTTAACGGTGCAATCAGGTGGATACTGAGTCTTAAGTGACTATTTTTTACTTATTTTGAAAGACAAAAGGGAAATATACCTTCAATTGCAACTATCACTTTAATCTTTTGAGTTATGCTCATTATTATAGGCCCAAGTTGAAGACTTTTCCCGATGCGTGAGAAAAATGGGTGACATGCGTGAGATCGTGAGATGGCCCCTAAATGCTTGAGTCTCATGCAGAATGCGTGAGACTTGGTACCTCTGCCAAGTGGGTATCATTATTCGACCAGCTGTAAGTTTTCTATTAAAGGGCAATGAATACAAAATAATAAGATGCATTTGTAGTTATATGTTCGATTTAACCAACCATCTTTATGAGCAATCTGAAAAGGATTTGTATCTTTAACATGAAATCGTTCAGTTTTTGCTTCTATCTATATTGAATAAAACGTAGCGAGGAAAAAAAAATCGACCCTGTCCAGAAATGTCTGCAGAATTGTATATCATAACTGCAAGATGTAAATGTCTTTTTTTCTTTAACTTTACCATCTAATAGAAACATTGTATTACTCTTCTCTGTAAATTCCGACAAATGAAACTGATAAAGTGAAATCGTCGAGTAGAGTTCTTTATAAATTCGTATTTAAGAATAGTGTATTGAAAAGCCCAGTCGAATAATCTTTATTTTTATTTCATCAATCTTCTCTGAGTATTTTTTTTTATGCACACATCCCCTTGTCTTTACCATTAGTTACCGCTAATCATTTACAGGACATAGGAATAGTGGAAGGTAATTACCATCACAAAGGCATCTCCCTTTGAGAGTGGTTGCTGATGATATATGCAGTAAGACATGATCCTATTGTCTTCCTGTCTGTGGGGCAGATCCAGTTAGACGCATGCTTCAAATATTTTTGAGTAGCTACAACGATCATGGATTCAGAGGGAATAAAACAGGTGTGAATCCAATCGATTGAGCCTCCCAGTATGTAAGTCAATAGGCAGCTATTGCATTAAAGTATACTGGCTGTACCCCTGAGCAGCGTGTATAAGGGTTTAAAGCAATCAATAACGCAAGATTCTGTTAGACGATCAATTAATATGGATGTGTACTGGAGAGCTTTTACTGCAGCTTCCCAATCGTCAAAGGTCTTGCCAAGCTTTGCATCTGTACAGTGCCGCAGAGTGAATTTCTGTGTGGGTTCTATGTGAGATTTCATTGGACGGAGTGAGCAGGCCTGGGACTACATTGAGTAACAAGAATAGCCTTTTTATGTGTGATTTGATTTTTCGGACCTCCTGCGCAACGACTGCTTGCATGGCGTCCCGACCGTCGTCGCAACGTCGGGATGTCCACCTGATGCCGGTACGTACTGGGGGACCATCTCAGTTATATCATCAATATTGTCTACGCTCTTTCAGGAGGCATGTGTGGTGATTTGGTCCTTCTTTTTTTCTTCTTCTTCTTCAGGGGTCCAGGTGCAAACCCCACTTCAGCTGCAGTGAGAGGGATCAGCAGCAAGGCTCAGACTGCTATCAATGACGAAAATATCTAGAGGATTTATCATACCAAGGCGTAAGCGGCGCATACGTTAACGAAACTAACAAAACAGGACGAACTTCCAACCAGGGCAATAATTCTCAAGTTTTGAAAAAAAAATGCCTCCCCGAGAGTGTTACAAGCGGGCTCGAAGTTTTCAACATTAAGGCGTACATTCCACCTGTTTCATGATGCTTCAAATGTCAGCGTTTCGGCCACATGTGTGAGTATTGCTGATCTAAGAAGAGATGTGTGTGGTGAGGAGAAGAGCATGAATCTGAGGACGTCACACCCCCCCCCCCCAAAAAAAAAAAAAAAATAGGAAGAAAAAAAGCTGCAACAAAATGCCTGCATTGCGACGACTCTCAGAGCACCGCATACGCAGGTTGCCTTTTTTACTAAGAGTTGTAAGAGGTATAGACAATAAAATAACAGGCAGAGGTTACGTTAACGCACAAGACTTTAGCTCCCACCACCACTACCACCCCACCCCAATCCACCTGTTATAGCACTCCTCCCTGCCCCTCACATTGCATGCCCACATAACAACGATCGTCGGCACCATTACAAAGGCGTTCCCTACCTTAGCCAAAACACGAACACTTTTCCAAAATTCAAGTGTACGCAGGTGGAAATAACTTTCGAAGCACCACGAACCCTTCATCTCCATTCAACAAATTTGCTCTCAATTTTGTTCTGTCACTTAAATTCCTGTGAAGGATCGAATGAATTTATGTCGCGGAAGCGGTAGCGGAAGGTGGATTGGATTCATTACATTGTGAGCGATTCAACTTCAGAGAACCTGATAACGCGAATTATTCTAGACTGTGATGTGTACTACAGTAACTTCGAAAGCTTCAAAAGATCTCACAGTATGGATTTTACTTCATTTGGAGGACGGGGCAGACGAAGTGACCAGCCTTGCGCGGCTTTCTTTCTGTGGTTATCACCGACACTGTCGTGAGAGTGGATGTATAGGCATCGTCGCAACATCAGAATCGCCCTCGTTCCCCGGTCTCGACACCCCCGCCCGCAGAGAGTCGGCACTAGTGCTTCTGTGGAGTTCATATAATTTCATTCCCAGCTGAGTTGTTGTTTTTGTGTATTTGTAAAGTTTTTGTCAATATTAACCATCTTTCAATGTGCGTGTAGTTTATATACATTTTGGTAGTACTCAAGTGTAGTGTAGTGTAGTGTAGTGTAGTGTAGTGTAGTGTAGTGTGGTTTAGTGAAGTGTAGTGTAGAGTAATGTAATGTAGTGTAGTGTACGTAGTGTAGTTTAGTGTAGTGTATATAGTGTAGTAGTGACATCGTATAAGGCAGTACACCATAGTATAATCATGTTCGTGTATAGTTTAAGATTCATAGAGAGCTCTGCCCTGCCTGGTGAGTAGATAAAGAAAACACTTTAATGTTTAAATGGCAGCGGACTCAAAAATAGTTCCCTCCTCTGGCAACAATGACAAGAGGTCCCCGGGGCTTTCACTTACAGCCTTTTGTTCTTGTATCAACCTCTTAATTCCCCTTTTGTTAACAAGTCAACATCTAGAAACCACCAGTTTCTGTGATAGAAATGATAAGACGGTCCACAGTTCAGGTCCCCATCTCCAGCTGCAGTCGGGGGGTTGGGGGGGGGGGGGGGGTAACAACAAGGATGCCGACTAACATCTCTGAATCCGAACTTATGAACCCATTCAAAGAACAGAACGTCAGTCAGTAACCAGCAAAATAACAAAAAGAAAAAAAAAAAACACGTTTGGACACAAAAGCCAATATGAGGACACTAATACTAAGTTAAAAAAAAAAATCTTTACCCAAGTTACTTCACATTTGTTTTGAAGCATTTGAAGTCCAAGAATATACCCCCCCCCCCCAAGTTGGCTTGTCTTTCCATACTAGAAACCCCAGCGTTTTGATCACACGAAAGAATACTGCAGAAATAGGATCGGATGCGTGAGCTGACACGAAGGGGAGCATAATTTTGAACAATGCTCAAAAAATTCCCCCCTGCTGAACATGCTTAAGATACGGCACCCCTGTCAATGAGAAATCCAATGACAACAACTCCCCTCTGAGTGACATTTTCGATGCTCTCGAAATTCGTCGATAGCGGGCAGCACAATTTCGCTGTATTTATGATGTCTCACTAACCCCGTTTATCCGCCTTTGCCACAGGTGTCTTGTAAATGAATAGTTGCTATGATTCAGAAGAATGATATCCCCAGTCAGTGTATACTTGTGTTTTACTGTTTATACTTTGTTCCGTTTTGTGCGTGTGTTTTGCTTTAGAACTGTCATTTCCCATTAGGCGGAGTCTCACTTTGTTGTGAAATCATATATGCGCAATCAATCTCCTGTTCATGTTTCATTTCCTTTTTTCTATGATTACATTAATGTAGAACAGTCTCCCGCTATTTATGAAAGTTTCCAAGTGTCTTCAGTAAGACATGTTACCCCATTACAATGTCAAAAAATATGTTCGCCCCTTACCCACCCTCATTTTAATTCTACATGTTTCCTCTTTCCTCTACTTAGTACAGATTATTATTTCGATCCAGAAGAATCGTTCCTTATAATTGTATTTTTCTACTTCTTCTTATTTTTCTTTTTTCTCTTTTTGTCCCTGAAACAGATACATTTTTCTCATTGCGCATAAATCTTTTCGCCAGCAGCTTTTGACAGGTTGACTAGGAATCACAACGTTTCTTCTTCTTCTCCTCCTCCTCCTCCTCATTCTATTCTTATTCTTTCTCTTCTTCTTCTTCTTCTTCTTCTTCTTCTTCTTCTTCTTCATTTCCTCCTCCTTTTCTTTCTTTCTTTTTCTCTTTCTTTCCGTGGCTATATTTTGAATGTTTGTGGCGTTACGGTAGCGGAATGACCCTTTGTCTGAGTAAGGGGTTCAGCGCCCTCTACCGCCCAAGCTGAATGTTCTCTTTTGCCTTGTCACCACCCTTTTTGCTTAACTTCTATCCCCCTCCCTTTTCAATGATATCCCTGCCCACTAGGGTTTTTTTTTTAATCTAAACCTAGGCCATTAGGTAGAGGCGCCGGCCCCCGGAAAAGCCCGAGACTTAACCGTGGGTCGACAAGAGGGTCCTACATTCTCCTGTCGACGGGAAAGGCGTATCCCTGTACTTCGGTACAGGAGTGGGCAGGTGATATTTGTTTTCATAAATCTATCCGCTTTTCCTTTCCCAAAATCGTCTGTCCCTCACATACTTTAACAATCATTATTTCATGTGATAACATGATAATAATAATAATAATAATAATAATAATAATGATAATAGCAATAATAATAATAATAATTATAATTATAATTATAATAATGAATATGAAAATAATTAGAATGGTAACAATAATAATAAAGATAATAATGGTTGTTTGTAAAGGGAACAGGTCCATTTAATGGCGATTAAAAAAGATGATGATACAGTGCACGCTGATTATAGCGAACACGGTTGTAACGAAACTTTCCCAGTGAACTTAGCAAACGCCCAGTCCCTCTTTCTTATCTGAAACCATGTCCTGCTGCGACATGTAGTCAGACCCCGGCCAAAAGATCCGATTTTGTTGAAGTCACTCTCACGAAAAAAAAACAACACAAAACAACACAACAAACAAACAAACAAAAAAGACTAAGAGCAGAAACGGTAGAACTCACATTAAAATATTAACTCTTTCCACACTCTCTCCGGCCCGTCCTCTTACACCAGTTCTTAAGTCAACCTTATATTCGTACGGGACGGTACATCAAACCCCCCCTACCATAGAGGTGTACATAAATTCCCCTACCCCCCCCCCCCCCCTTCCTGCGGGGAGTCTCCAACTTTCCCTTCCTTCCATACCTGTGACCCACCCACCTCCTTGCGGTCGAGACAGACATCCTTACTCCATCCCACCCTTCTTTCAATCTAGACCATGTCGAGCTTCGACGTGGCACCTGATCCTAAACCTGGCCCCCGGGATTCAGACTTTATAGAAGTGACTGGTAGAAGAAAAAAAAAAAGAATACGAGCAGAACAGTTGACTTAATCCAGGAAAATGATTGCGACAGTGATTCATTCCATAAACCCATACGACCATCCCGCCCTAAAAACATACCATATGTCATTATCACAGGCAAAGACAAAAACATAACCCAATGTAACCCGATCCAAGTGGCCAGAGAAATTAACAAAATCGCCGGTAAAGTTGAGGAAGTGAAACGGAAGGCAAAGCACTTTGTAATCAAATGCAAGACCCCAAAACAAGTTAAATCCCTACTAGGTATTACTAGCTTTTGCAATTGTGCAGTAAAGGCCGTAAACACAAACAGCGATCATCCACCAACAAAAGGTGTCATAAAACGAATCTCAACAAACCTAACAGAAAAAGACTTAGAATCGGAGCTATCATCCCAAGGAGTAACTGAAACAAAACGCATTAACAAACGTGACCAAGGAGTACTAAAACCAACCTCTGTTGTAATTCTAACATTCTCGTCAAACAATCTGCCCCCATCCGTAAGTATTGGCTTTGAAGTCTTCCCGGTCACTACATACATACCGCCAGTCACCAGGTGATATAAATGCCAAAGATTTGGCCATAGCCAAGAAACTTGCCGTTTCAAAATAAGATGTGTACGATGTGGCGACAGTCACATACTTGACCAATGCCCAAACAAAGAAAGCCCCAAATGTTTAAGATGTGGAGGACCCCATAGCGCAGCGTACGCTGGATGCACACACTACAAAGACGCCCGCCGAATCCAAAACCACAAAATCACAAACAAAGTGTCATATGCAGAAGCCGCAAAACAAATTCAAGAGAGACAAAAACAACAACAAGCTCCGGCCCCTGTCAAGCCACAACAACAACCTCAACCACAACCACCCATTCCCGCCAACCAACAATCAACTTCAACTCCAATCTCATCCAGCATTCCAACAAAAGATCAAGCTGCCCCTCCTGTAATTAACTCATCCAACAAACCCACCCGTATCCTTCCCAGCAAGCCAAAAGTGAGTCAAAAGGAGGCCTCGACTCAAACCAGCTCCATTGAGGCAACTACACAGTGTGCAACTATTGATCTCGTAAATATTGAGCGTATTGTAGCCTTTGTTGTTTTTATCATTAATAATCTAGATACCACAACGTCGAAAAGTGACAGACTTCGACTCACTGTTGAGGCGGCACAAGCCTGCTTTAAGATCAATCTCGAAGCTTCAAAGATTCATGACATGCTACAAACATGTTGTACGTAATGAATTGTCACATTTTCTTTCTTCTTTTCCTCCTCTCTCTCACAATGGCGGGTCTCACTCTCATCCAATGGAACGCCAGAGGGCTTACAGGTAACGGGGCAGAATTACTCCAATATTTACATAACACACCCGACCCACCTAGTATACTCTGTATACAGGAAACATGGGCCCGAGACGGAGCAGATTTTATCATACCTGGCTACACAGGAATATTTAGAAACCGTCAAGGTAAACGACATGGTGGTTGTGCGATATATCTGCATAACTCCATTTCATATCGAATAGTACAACACAGTCCAAACCTGGAATTACAACAAATAAACATTCACTTCGGCAGGCGTGACATTTCTATTGTGAATTTTTATAACCCCTGTCTTTCTCTCTCAGAAACTGACTTAGAGGAACTGACTAAACATTGTCTTCCTTCATTTATAATATGCGGTGATTTTAATGCCCATAACCCCATATGGGGTTCTCACAAGCGAGACTCCAATGGTTTATCGGTTCAATCCTTTATTGAAAATAATAATCTTGTTATATTAAATGATTCTTCTCCCACTAGATTCGACTCCCACCACGGCACATCATCGGCAATAGATTTAACCATTGCATCAACCAACCTCTCCACCCACTGCAGCTGGTTTGTCTCACCCCAAAATCTAGGAAGTGATCATTACCTAATACACATCCAGGTAAGTTCACAAAGCGAAACAACAAATTCGCATTCCCTCCAACAGCAACAACAACCCAAACATCCCAATTGGTCATTCAAAAAGGCCGACTGGACTCGTTTCTCCCAAGAAATTGACAACAGGTTGGAAGGGAAATCTCCCACTTTGCATAATATATATGAATTTTATGATTTCTTTATTACAGTCTTGATGGAAGCAGCCAAGAAAACAATCCCTACAATAACACCTAGTACCAAACCTCCAAATCCCTGGTGGACACCAGAATGTACCTCTGCAATTAGACAGAGGAACAAGGCTAAACGTACTTTAGATAAGACTTATTTGTTCGATGATTTACTGATTTACAAAAGGAAAGCCGCGTATGCTCGCAGAGTTATTAAGACTGCGAAACATGAACATTTTATCTCGTTTTGTAATGACCTAAACAGGTTTACCCCCCTATCACGAATATGGTCCAAAATAAAGGTCATTAACGGTACAAGACAAAGAAAACCCACTATACCACCTATACAAGTGGAAGGTGAGTATATACAAGACTCCAAAGTTAAGGCTGATCTCTTAGCCAAACAATTCCAGTTCTCTCCCCCCTCAGACACCAGCAACACCTCCCAATGTCAGAAAAGTGATATACAATTTGGTAATAACAATCCTCTTAACATGTCCTTTTCTATCACAGAGTTAAACAGAGCTATTCAGGCAACAAACTCAACAGCACCCGGACACGACGGTATCGGGAAGGAACTTATCTCCCATCTACCTCCACAGGCAAAGCACACCCTCCTCAACATCATCAACCTCATCTGGGAAACCTCCCAAATTCCAGAAGTATGGAAACATTCTATTATCACTCCTATCCCCAAACCCGGCCTCAACCCACGCTTGCTAACATCATATCGTCCTATATCACTTACTCCACAGTTATGTAAAGTGATGGAACGAATGATCGTTAAAAGAATGTTGTATATTATTGACAAACATAACATAATTCCACATACACAGTCTGGGTTTATGCCCAAGAGAACGATATTGAATAACTTGGTCAGACTAGAATCTGACATACAAAAAACACTTGTAAGTAAGCATTATTTGATATCTGTGTTTGTTGACTTAGAAAAAGCGTTTGACTCTATTCCACATTCATTAATGTTATACAAACTGAAATGCCTTGGTTTTGAAGGTAACATACTAAACTGGATTAAAATGTTTTTGACTAACCGCACCTTTCAGGTGAAGGTTGGCGTGACTCTTTCAGATACACTGCCATGCAATATTGGTCTACCCCAAGGTAGTGTTATAAGCCCACTGTTGTTTAATTTATATGTATGTGATTTGCCTGATATATGTCAATATACCAATATCTCGATGTATGCAGATGATGTGGCAATCTGGAAGAGTTCCACTAACATCGCTTTTCTCCAGACTCGCATCCAACAAGATCTAAACAACCTAACAACTTGGCTATCGAAATGGAGTCTGACCCCATCAACCTCCAAATCAAAGATTATGATATTTCATACTCCCAGAGTAGATCCCAATATTATCCACTTGTATTTCAATGATGAACACCTAGAGGTAGTTACCTCATACAGATTCCTCGGCGTTATATTCGACCCGGGTTTAACCTGGAAATCACATATTGATGACATGTATTTCAAATGTATAAAACGTATTAATATGATTCGCGCCCTCACAGGCACCACATGGGGTGCAGACTGTAAGACATTATTACTATTGTATCGTACTATTATAAGACCCATTATTGAATACGCCTCAGAAATTTTTGACCCCTTACCGGAATATTTAACCCATCGAATTGACACAATCCAATATCAATCCCTCCAAATCTGTACAGGTGCCCTACCTACAACCCCCCTTCACTCCCTACAGGTCGAATGCTACGAGCTACCCGCCAGCCTCCGCCGGAAGAGAGCTGGTATGATCTACAAACTATACATAACACGGCTGGACCCCCAACATCCTGTCCGCCTAGCTCTCGCGGAGTGCTGGCAGCACCATTACTACAAGTGGCCCGAAAAACGAAAACATTTCTCTCTTAGAAATCCAATTCCCATTCCCTGTACCGATCCAATCCAACTTACTAATACACCACCATGGTTACTACTAATCCCCCCAATTGATCTTCAAGTCCACACTTTATGTAGCAAATCCAACTCCCCCGTACAACAGCAACAAGCTGCATTACAGGTAATAAACACAGATTACTATAATCATCTACAAATATATACTGATGGTTCCGTCGATACTTCTCGCTCTAGAGCAAGCATTGGTGTATACATTCCATATTTCAAAAAAAGAGTAAGCAAGCGGATCTCCTACATTTCAACATGTAGGACGGAACAAGTTGCAATATTATGCGCACTAGAATGGCTAGAAGAATACCGACCAATGCAGGCAGTTATTTTCACCGATTCGCTTAGCACCTTAGAAGCACTGCAAAACTTCCACGATAACTCCCGATCCCTAATTTCCGATATATTACAACTGTATACTAATTTGATTCAATCTGGTACTCATGTCACTTTCACCTGGGTCCCTGCCCACTGTGGGCTCATAGGCAATGAAATTGCCGACACTGTGGCGAAAAGGGGCCTCAATCATCCAAGTATTGTAATACATATCAAACCAAATGCCAAGGAAATAAGATCTATACTCTCTCAAAATGTACTAACACAGTGGCAAAACCAATGGGATAACTCGGCCCACGGTCGACAGCTATACTTTCTACAATCCAATGTTAACAATTCCTTTCCTCTAGATGTCCCAAGTCGACGAAGTGAAATCATTATACATCGCCTGCGCCTGGGGCGGGCCCGCCTCGCGTCATACATGCATACAATACGAAAACATCCCACTGGGCTGTGTGACAGGTGCAGGATGCCGGAGACAGTTTTTCATTATTTAATAACATGTACAAAATATCTAAACCAAAGACAAAGTTTTTTGACAAAGATCGGGAAAGCCCACTTAGACATCACAGATTTCTTTAGTTCAAATACACATGTACTACACACGTTGCAATATGTTAAAGATACAGGGAAATTTTCTACTTTATAATCTGTTCTTCCCCAAGAATATTATATATGTCATTTTATGCTACTGTTTCCAAACAGATAGCAAGGACCTGTCCAGTCACTCTAGATTTGATTTTATGTTACTCCATTCTCCCTCTGCACTATATTCCCCCATATACAATTTTATCTTATATACAATAACTACATGTACTACTTTGAATACCATTCTATCGATGGCACGTTCGCCACCGTTGATTTATCATACCTGCCAAATATCGTATGTTATGTTAATTATGTTACCCTCATTCAAACAGATAACAAGGAGCCGTCCAGTGATTCTGGTTTCAATATATATGTTACTCCTTTCTCCTTTTTTATTATTTTCCCATATACTTATACAATTTTCTCCTGTATGCAATAACCACTATGCCAAACCAGATAACAAGGAGCCGTCCAGCCTTTCTGGACTTAATATATGGTACATGCTACTCCTTCCTCCCTTGTATTATTCTCATGCTAAACACTATACTTGTCAATTATGTTACTATTATTTAACAGATTACAAGAAGCTGTCCAGCCTTTCTGCGTTTAATATATATGTTACTCCTTCACATATCATAAGGTAAGAAATATTTATATTTTCTCTTTATATACCTATAGGTGATGTCAATCAAAAATATATGTTCATATGGAATATACATGTAAATATATGTAAATAGTTAAATGTGTTGTTTTGCTCTGTTATTTATGCTTTGCTCAAAAAAAAGAAGAAGAATAAATGAATACTATTTTATAACTTTGAAAATCTTGTATGCAAATTTTCGATCGTGATAACATATAAGCGTTTTCTGTCTTTTGTTCCCACGCCTTCTCTCTTTTCTTCCAACTTTACCCCCTTTCACCCTTTCACCCCACCCTTCCCCTTACACTTTATTCTATCCTTTCCTTTTCCCACCCTTCCCCTTACACTTTATTCTATCCTTTCCCTTTCCTCCTCCAATATAATATAACTGTGGTGATAAACAGATAATGACTGTGTACTTAGACGATTGTACCTACATCTGCTTCCTTTCCAAGCAGGAGGCACTCCTTTCTTTATCGTTACGGCAGACATCACTGGAAATCCTACCACCAACTTGGGGGCCATCCCACACCGAGCATAGCGACCTCTATCCCCTACTGGCACCTGTCATCTGCACATCCGACCCGATTTTCTTCTTTTTTTCTTTTTTTTCTTTCAGTATGTTTTGGCGCATCGGATCTCTCCAATAGCCCCCTAACCTAAACAACTCGGGTCACCAAATAAGCATGGAGAGGCTCGATTCACCTTCACTATCGATACAATTATATTTTATATGTTTATCAGTCATATATATGACTGAATGCAACATTACACGATAATGATTGCATATCCTCCTTTTTATGTAAGAGCATGTTGCTCAACAATATACAGCCCCTCTGGCACAAATTTCAATATGACATAATCTCAAAGACAAGAGAGCGACTGAAATTTGCCGAATTTTTTCGAAACAATTTAACAGGAGCATTCGACTCCCTTAGGTGACCCTTTTTTCCGGACTTTTCTTTATATTGATAGGCTTGAAGCCTGCCTCTTACAGTCGCACTCTTGTCCCCAACAAAATATGTCTCAATATTTATATGATTCTAGTTTTTTGTTTCCACCTTATGAATTACTGCGAATTATATATCTTTCTGTTCTTTGTACATATCAAGATAATCCTATGATTACTGCGAATTATATATTTTTCTGTTCTTTGTATATATTAAGATAATCTTATGATTTGAATGTCTGAATTTCAGTTCAGTATCAACGAACCGCTCAAAGCATTGTTTCACATCTGAGGTCAACCAACAAGCTGAGAGCGGCTCGAATATGTCATTACTGAAAGTTGTTATATTGTATTTTTTTTCTTTGATACCCACCAGATATTGTAATGTTTTCTTGATGGGGTGGTTATTGAATAAATATACAGGCAAGTGAGTCCTGTTGATAATTATATAAATCAAAATAAATAATTGTTATAAGACAGAATTGCGATTTTCCCAAATTTGCTAAATATGAACCAAATTTATAGGAGTACTTACTCCATGGTTGACCCACTTCTGGCCCTAAATCTTTAGTATCACCGGCTTGAAGCCTTAAATGTTATCGCACTTCTGTCTGTAATGTAATGTAATTATATATGTAATTATATATGAGTATGCTACGTATGCATATGCATGTATGCATGTATATTGTGCATGCATATATATCACGTATGTATGTGTGTGCTGTGCATGCATATATATGTATGTACGTATGTATATATGTGTGTAAGCACAAATAATGTATTTTAGTGTGGAAATGACACAGATGGGTAATATAAATATGTTTTGTTTCTATAAATTGAATTATATGACAAGATAGGTAATATCGGCACACACATGTACATGCAGGTGTCTGCGCTAAGTTATATGTATATGTAGGCAGTTAATGATTATCAGGAATTGGATTAATTACAGAAATAGCAGGTAATATTGGAATATATGTGCATATATACTGCCATCAATGTCAGGATATATGTACGCAATATTTCAAATCAGACAATATACTGTTTTTGAAATATGTCAGACTTGGTGACAGCTTTGGTGCTTTTATAAACACGGAAACATATGTGAATTATATACATTATAAACCCAAATATGAATCAATATATATATATATGTATATATATATATATATTATCAAGAATTTATATAATAAACATAATGATATATAGATATATATTTATATTATTTGCGCCATTATACAAGCCCATATTTTTATACGATATGAAACCAATATAATATATCGTTATTTATACAATATAAGCTCAATATATATTTATATTGTGTTGAATTTTATGTAACATGAACCCATATATACATTGTTATGAATAACATTACATAAGTATCGATATATAAATGAACCAACCTATACGGTTATGAAACCAACACATCGCTACATCCCCCATTTCATCTAATAATCCACCCATCCTCATTAACAACACATAATTTTATATAAAGAACACGTACATTGTGGGGAAAATTGTCCATGGATAGATCCCCATTTAAATAAAACAATACAATAGAATAGCGGGCCACCACATTTTCCAGAAAGAATACATTCAATTCATCATGCTATTTTGTGTTGTGTTGAAATTTCCGTGGTTTTTTTTTTGTCTTTCTCTCTCTCTCTCTCTCTCTCTCTCTCTCTCTAATTATCCTTACTTGAATCACACATAAATAGAAATGTAGAGAAAGGAAGAAATACAGTGATGAAAATAAGGAAGAAATATAATGATAGACATTAGTCTATCAATATAATGATAGACATAGACAAGGTGACAATGCACAATATTATATAAGGAGACAAAATAGATAAGGGAAAGCATAAAATAAACACTAAAATATATAAGGTGGCAATACATACCATTAGATGAGGAGAGAAGATGGAGAATGAATAGGCATATAATAGAGTATGAAAATAAGCAAGAATTAAGTAACAAGAATTTCGGAAGAATTTATGAATTTATAAGAAATGCACAGATGATAAATCGTCAGGCGAGGCCGTTTTGAGGTTAAAAGAAGGATAAGATAAAAGAGTAATTTATCGACAGAGTCATTAGTTTTGTTCCACTACTCTCTGAATCACTACGTATCGCATCGATTGTTATCGTGATGGCGGCTTCGGAAGCAGCAAAGAAGACGACCAAGAAGAAAGCGCCCGAGCATCCACCGACTCAGGTGATGGTCAATGCTGCTATCGGCGCACTGAAGGAGCGGAATGGATCTTCGCTTCAGGCCATTAAGAAGTACATCGCAGCCAACTACAAAGTAGGCGATATGGACCGACAGACCATCTTCATCAAGCGAGCTCTGCGGAAAGGAGTTGCCAACGAGACACTGGTTCAGACGAAAGGTGTCGGGGCATCTGGCTCTTTCAAGCTGAACGTCAAGGCAGCAAAGGCAGAGGCGGCGGAGAAGGCACGAAAAGAGAAGCAGAAGGCAAAGGCCAAGGCTGACCGCGAGAAGGCCAAGGCCAAGGCAGCCGCAAAGAAAGAGAAGGCGGTCGCCAAGAAGGCCAAAGCTGCAGCAGAAAAGAAGGAGAAGAAGAAGAAGGCGACAAAGAAGAAGCCGGCAAAGAAGACAGCGACCAAGTCGGAGAAAACGAAGACGCCCAAGAAGAAGACCGCAGCAAAGAAGCCATCCAAGAAGACAACCCCGAAGAAAGTGGCGAAGAAGACGACCACCAAGTCCAAGGCGGCAAAACCAAAGAAGCCTGCTGCCAAGAAGGGTGCCAAATAAGTTTATTTGCACCTCACATCAAAAATCAAACGGCTCTTTTAAGAGCCACCACAAACCCAAGAAAGAATAATTGCATTAAGTAGTCGATGCATTGAGAAAAGAAGAAGAAGAAGAAGAAAAAAAGAAATACACGCATGCACAGAAACACGAAACGGGGAAAATAGAAAGGAATAGTTTACAAAAACAGAAACCATTCTATATTGGTGAATTTATGTCGAAAAGGAGAGAAATGGTAGATGAAGGCACAATTGAGGAGTTTTATGTGTTACTCAATAGCAAACAATTGTGTGAGAGCTAACGGAAAATAGGCTAAATAGAATGTGAGCGGGGGAGGGTGATGGTTTTCGTTTGGGAGAGAAGTTTTACTCTGAAAAATCGTTTCAAACTCGAATCATGTGAGTGTGAGTGTATATGCATATCTGCCACTCCATATCTACGTAGCTTTATGCTGTCAATATTATCATATGTGTATTTCATTTGTTCATTTCTTTAGGTAATGTATGTGATGTGACACAGTGCCCGTCCGACTCGCGGTGCTGGTCTGGTCAACGCAACGGACGGCCGTGAGGTGGCGCACTCGATCCAGCCGGATGTCGTGCAGGCGGATCGTGGGCTGGCCGCGGCGGACAGTAGGAGAATGGGGCGTCGCCCTCCATGTCCGCAAAGCGGTTACTTAAAACCTGTTCGGTCAGGTGCAGTGTCATCATTCGGCTTTTGGATTTCTCATCAGCTATACCACAATCAACTCGCACCATCATGTCTGGACGCGGTAAAGGAGGCAAAGGACTAGGAAAGGGAGGAGCAAAGCGGCACCGTAAAGTTCTTCGTGATAACATCCAGGGCATCACCAAGCCAGCTATCCGTCGTCTGGCAAGAAGGGGCGGAGTGAAGCGAATCTCGGGCCTCATCTACGAAGAAACCCGCGGAGTCCTGAAAGTCTTCCTTGAGAACGTGATCCGCGATGCAGTGACATACTGCGAGCATGCCAAACGCAAGACGGTTACTGCCATGGACGTCGTTTACGCATTGAAGAGGCAGGGACGCACACTCTACGGATTTGGCGGCTAGAATTCAACGGCCTCCTGCACCACAAAACAACGGCTCTTTTCAGAGCCACCACATTATCAAGAAAGAATACACTTTATGAAACAAATTTCCACATCTCTTTCATTTGTTATTACGACACGTCAGGTCATATCATTATGAAAAGCACGTTTGAATCAATGCTCAAACCTCGTCATTATATTGTACTGAAATAATTTCCCCATCTCTATATAACATCGTACATATTTCTAGTTCAGATTTTTTTTTTTTTTTTCTGTTCTGTGGCTAATCATGCTCTTAAAAAACGCCCCCACTGCACGCTGTATAGAGTTTACTGGTTGTAAATGACGATGGTATAACGACTATGGCATGTTTTTGCTCATCACAGCCCCCAGTTGCAAATAGGGAAAGAGAGAGAGAGAGAGAGAGAGGAATTTCTCTCAAGTAAAGTTGTTGTTTTGGCTTCTGTAATGTTGTTGTCATACGATTGTAAACTTGTTGCTTTCTGTGTGAAGTTGTTGCTTCGTGTGTAAAGTTGTTGTCTTTTTGGTAAAGTTGTTGTTCCCATAGTGGGTGGGATGTAGAAAGCAACAACTTTACACATTTCTTTGGTGAAGTTTGGTGTAGGAAAGATTCTATGCACTATTTGGCATGACCAGCATATAGCCAATTTTGCGCAGATTAAGCACCCGCAGTACACATGTTGGAGTAATTAAGTCTGAATAATATCTAAGACTTGCTGTTTGACATTGGGTTTAGTATTGGGAAGTGAGAAACAAAAAAGCAATCAATCAATCAAATAAATAAATAAAGAAAGAAAGAAAGAATAGTATCGACAATTCAATTCATTTATTTTCATTTTCAACGTAACACAAGATAAATCAGGTATTACATCATAAACAAAAACATTTGCCTTTGCAATAGATAAATGATATCCATTAACATAAGAGCGCATACTGGCAAAAAAAAAAAGAAAAGAAAAAGAAAGAAGAAATGACACAAAGTCATGCTTCAGTTGTATGCAAGCAAGAAGGTATGGTTTCTCTAACGCATAATAAATCTTTACAAATGAATTTCAGCTGCAGCGCGTTAGGAAACGGCGACGAAGGTAGATAATACGTGTAAAAGTTTAACAGGCACTGAAAAGAAATAAGGGAAGTTAGCAGCTATTTCGTGAGACACGCAACAGAATATGTATAGTTACAGGAGCTTTTCTGGATCTGGTTTGATTACAAAAAGAAAAGAAAAGTTATCAATAAAATATTTACAGAGAATTATTAATGTGTTTCATTTTTACACGCAGTTCAAGGACAAAATCAGGGTGATATTGGACAGAAATCTGTCTACCGCCATCTGGTGGCAAAAAAAAAAAAACATTATTCCACCACGGCCGGCAGGCAGAGCCGTCACGCCCGCCTGAATTGATGCTTCTGCTAATCCTCATCTAATTTGCATGAACTGTGCGAGCGGATCCTCCGAACGCGTATAAAAGAGGAGAGGGGGCAGGTGACCATAACATTTCTCTTTCAGAGCAACGTCGAATTCGCACCCGCTTAGTCTAATCAACGCTCACAATGGCTCCTCCATCCGGACAAGTTGCCAAGAAGGGTTCCAAGAAAGCTGCCAAGGCTCCCCGGCCCAATGCCGACAAGAAGAGGCGTAGGAAGAGGAAGGAGAGCTACGGCATCTACATCTACAAGGTTCTGAAGCAAGTCCACCCAGATACTGGAATTTCGAGTCGCGCCATGTCCATCATGAACAGCTTCGTCAACGACATTTTCGAACGCATCGCCGCCGAAGCTGCCCGTCTCGGTCAGTACAACAAGAAGTCGACCATCAGCAGCCGTGAAGTGCAGACCGCAGTGCGCCTCCTTCTCCCCGGAGAACTGGCAAAGCACGCCGTCAGCGAGGGCACCAAAGCTGTCACCAAGTACACTACATCCAAGTAGATGTCCACAGTCGCCTCTAATCCAAACGGCCCTTATCAGGGCCACCACATAACCAAGAAAGAATATCCAACTGTTGTATGAAATCATAATTATATCCTAATTATAACGAATCAAAAAGCTAGTACTTTACACACCAGACTAGAAATACAAATCATTGCTTGCTTAGTGATTTCAGATTGTCTGCTTATTCATATTAGCTTCTCGTGTTAACATAATGTACTCATTAATTAGTTGAATGAAAGCACTACCTGATCGAAAAAATCATGCATACATATTACAGATTAATGCTTAAGACCCGCACAATATACAGTAACTTCCAATCTGCCTGCTCTTCCTCTTCGGGTAGAAGAGAGAATACAAAGAGTCTAAATTACCACACCGCTTTATAGAATCATCTTCTTAACGAGGTGTTGCTATATGAATCTATTCCAAATACCATCATGCACGTATAGTAATAATATCAATGTTACAGCAGCCTGCTGCGTACAGAAAAAATCGTTCGGAATGATGTCTTCAGTATATTATAGTGGTCGCAATAATCATTGAATTCGCGAGCTGGTATCTCAACGGCGCCATCTACGGGAACGCGTGAACAGGTTGAGCAGCGTGACCAACCACAGCAGACTGGACGGGTGGCGGCCGCCGCTGCGGGGCTGGACAGTGCGGTCATCTCGGACAAAGGAAATCACTGCTTGACCAATCACAGGCCACGGATTGGATCCGTCCCGGGTCTAGGGATCCATCGTCCGCGATATAAAATGGGAGCTGAATGTCCGGCGGTTTCATTCTCTTCCCAACTCCGCATCGAAAAAACTCCCTACTCGTTACCTGAAGAAAACATGGCTCGCACCAAGCAGACGGCTCGCAAGTCGACTGGAGGCAAGGCTCCTCGCAAGCAACTGGCTACGAAGGCTGCTCGCAAGAGTGCCCCCGCCACCGGAGGAGTGAAGAAACCTCATCGCTATAGGCCCGGCACAGTCGCACTTCGTGAGATTCGCCGCTACCAGAAGAGCACCGAACTTCTCATCCGCAAACTTCCCTTCCAGCGACTTGTTCGTGAGATTGCTCAGGATTTCAAGACCGAGCTGCGCTTCCAAAGCTCTGCTGTCATGGCCCTCCAAGAAGCGAGCGAGGCTTACCTCGTGGGTCTGTTCGAAGACACCAACCTGTGCGCCATCCACGCCAAGCGGGTCACCATCATGCCCAAGGACATTCAGCTGGCCCGTCGCATCCGGGGAGAGAGGGCGTAGAGAGAGGCCTGTCCTCCGTGGTCGCACCACCCAACACAACGGCTCTTTTCAGAGCCACCACATTATCAAGAAAGAATATCATGGTTCATACAATATTCTGTTTGTTATTCTTAGTTTTAAAAAAGTAGAGGCTAGGATGATGTAAGATATTTATATATTTAAAAGTGCACACGTAGTTGAACGGAAATAAAAATTGAGAACAAGAAAAAAAAAATGTCGACAAACCAAAAAGATAAATGAAATGCCCGTAAAGTAGGGAATATCTGTCCCCGCCCCCTTCTTCATATGAAACGCAGTCGACGGTGATTATGTACCTCGCAAATCACTGAATCCATATGTAATTGAGACGAGAAGGGGTCTATTAGGTGCTTAATAGAGAGAGAGAGAGAGAGAGAGAGAGGGGGGGGGTAGATAGATAGGGAGATAGAAGGAGTGAGGGGGGGGGGGATTAGTCAAAGTAAAACTATATGGCCAAGGAAAGAAAAAAAAATAAAGTTTGTGACGTCAATTCTGAGTCTATTCATCAATGTGTTGACGTGATCTGAATGCTGATTCAACTGAAAGTGTGTATTCACAATTGCTTTATCGTGAAATATGATATACGGATAGCCGCCTCGATACAACTAGCTGAAGTGAAGCACTACACACTGTGCCGAGTTAGCCAGCAAGAGGGCAGCAAACAGCGCTTGTGTCCGCACTGGCAGCAGAAGCTGCCCACGGCTACCACCGGCTACGCTGATTGGTCGACCGGTCAACAAAAGGATCTTGACCCGCTGGATCCCCGAGCGGGGTATAAATGGGTGCGGAAACAATCAGCGGGGATCACACTCTCAGTTGAATCAGCATTCAGATCACGTCAACACATTTGTCTCTCCGTCTCCAATCATGTCTGGACGAGGAAAATCTGGCAAGGCTCGCACCAAGGCCAAGTCTCGATCATCACGCGCCGGCCTGCAGTTCCCCGTCGGCCGAGTTCATCGCTTCCTTCGTAAAGGCAACTACGCCCAGAGAGTAGGCGCTGGTGCACCAGTGTACCTAGCTGCTGTTCTCGAGTACCTGACCGCTGAGATTCTGGAGCTGGCCGGCAACGCCGCACGCGATAACAAGAAGACAAGGATCATCCCGCGACATCTTCAACTTGCCGTTCGCAACGACGAAGAGCTGAACAAGCTGCTGGGAGGCGTGACAATCGCTCAGGGTGGTGTACTGCCAAACATCCAGGCCGTGCTTCTGCCGAAGAAGACTGCAAAGTCCAGTTAGAGACTTCACGGCTCTTTTCAACCAAACGGCCCTTATCAGGGCCACCACATTTTCCAGAAAGAATACATTCAATTCATCATGCTATTTTGTGTTGTGTTGAAATTTCCGTGTTTTTTTTTTTTTTTCTTTCTCTCTCTCTCTCTCTCTCTCTCTCTAATTATCCTTACTTGAATCACACATAAATAGAAAATGTAGAGAAAGGAAGAAATACAGTGATGAAAATAAAGGAAGAAATATAATGATAGATATATAAGGTGACAATGCACAATATTATATAAGGAGACAAAATAGATAAGGGATAAGCATAGAATAAACACTAAAATATATAAGGTGGCAATACATACCATTAGATGAGGAGAGAAGATGGAGAATGAATAGGCATATAATAGAGTATGAAAATAAGCAAGAATTAAGTAACAAGAATTTCGGAAGAATTTATGAATTTATAAAAAATGCACAGATGATAAATCGTCAGGCGAGGCCGTTTTGAGGTTAAAAAGAAGGGATTAAGATAAAAGAGTAATTTATCGACAGCATGAGAACAGCACAGCCACATGTATGTAGGAAATTTGTGTGTTTGATTGCGTTAATGCTCTAGTGTTTGTGCGTTTCCTGTCTAAAATTGTTGCAGTTTTCGGCATGTTGTAATATAAAACAGCTGCCTTAGGGAAACACGTGGATAAAACAAATGGAGCAGAAAAGTAAATCAAGTAATATGAAACAGGGAACAGATGTGGAAGCACATTAGGCAGAGCGTTCTCCACGACGCCATGCCCGAGATGTCCGGTGATTCCTTCGAGGTACGCAATGAGCTGATAAAGCGACAGTGCGAAGGTTGCGAGTCATTAGTTTTGTTCCACTACTCTCTGAATCACTACGTATCGCATCGATTGTTATCGTGATGGCGGCTTCGGAAGCAGCAAAGAAGACGACCAAGAAGAAAGCGCCCGAGCATCCACCGACTCAGGTGATGGTCAATGCTGCTATCGGCGCACTGAAGGAGCGGAATGGATCTTCGCTTCAGGCCATTAAGAAGTACATCGCAGCCAACTACAAAGTAGGCGATATGGACCGACAGACCATCTTCATCAAGCGAGCTCTGCGGAAAGGGGTTGCCAACGAGACACTGGTTCAGACGAAAGGTGTCGGGGCATCTGGCTCTTTCAAGCTGAACGTCAAGGCAGCAAAGGCAGAGGCGGCGGAGAAGGCACGAAAAGAGAAGCAGAAGGCAAAGGCCAAGGCTGACCGCGAGAAGGCCAAGGCAAAGGCAGCCGCAAAGAAAGAGAAGGCGGTCGCCAAGAAGGCCAAAGCTGCAGCAGAAAAGAAGGAGAAGAAGAAGAAGGCGACAAAGAAGAAGCCGGCAAAGAAGACAGCGACCAAGTCGGAGAAAACGAAGACGCCCAAGAAGAAGACCGCAGCAAAGAAGCCATCCAAGAAGACAACCCCGAAGAAAGTGGCGAAGAAGACGACCACCAAGTCCAAGGCGGCAAAACCAAAGAAGCCTGCTGCCAAGAAGGGTGCCAAATAAGTTTATTTGCACCTCACATCAAAAATCAAACGGCTCTTTTAAGAGCCACCACAAACCCAAGAAAGAATAATTGTATTAAGTAGTCGATGCACTGAGAAAAGAAGAAGAAGAAGAAGAAGAAAAAGAAATACACGCATGCACAGAAACACGAAACGGGGAAAATAGAAAGGAATAGTTTACAAAAACAGAAATCATTCTATATTGGTGAATTTATGTCGAAAAGGAGAGAAATGGTAGATGAAGGCACAATTGAGGAGTTTTATGTGTTACTCAATAGCAAACAATTGTGTGAGAGCTAACGAAAATAGGCTAAATAGAATGTGAGCGGGGGAGGGTGATGGTTTTCGTTTAGGAGAGAAGTTTTACTCTGAAAAATCGTTTCAAACTCGAAATCATGTGAGTGTGAGTGTATATGTGTGTGTGTGTGTGTATATATGCATATGTGCATATCTGCCACTCCATATCTATGTAGCTTTATGCTGTCAATATTATCATACGTGTATTTCATTTGTTCATTTCTTTAGGTAATGTGCGACAGAGTGTGATGTGACACAGTGCCCGTCCGACTCGCGGTGCTGGTCTGGTCAACGCAACGGACGGCCGTGAGGTGGCGCACTCGATCCAGCCGGATGTCGTGCAGGCGGATCGTGGGCTGTAGCGACAGTAGGAGAATGGGGCGTCGCCCTCCATGTCCGCAAAGCGGTTACTTAAAACCTGTTCGGTCAGGTGCAGTGTCATCATTCGGCTTTTGGATTTCTCATCAGCTATACCACAATCAACTCGCACCATCATGTCTGGACGCGGTAAAGGAGGCAAAGGACTAGGAAAGGGAGGAGCAAAGCGGCACCGCAAAGTTCTTCGTGATAACATCCAGGGCATCACCAAGCCAGCAATCCGTCGTCTGGCAAGAAGGGGCGGAGTGAAGCGAATCTCGGGCCTCATCTACGAAGAAACCCGCGGAGTCCTGAAAGTCTTCCTTGAGAACGTGATCCGCGATGCAGTGACATACTGCGAGCATGCCAAACGCAAGACGGTTACTGCCATGGACGTCGTTTACGCATTGAAGAGGCAGGGACGCACACTCTACGGATTTGGCGGCTAGAATTCAACGGCCTCCTGCACCACAAAACAACGGCTCTTTTCAGAGCCACCACATTATCAAGAAAGAATACACTTTATGAAACAAATTTCCACATCTCTTTCATTTGTTATTACGACACGTCAGGTCATATTCTATGGACCGAACGTTATTATGAAAAGCACGTTTGAATCAATGCTCAAACCTCGTCATTATATTGTACTGAAATAATTTCCCCATCTTTATATAACATCGTACATATTTCTAGTTCAGATTTTTTTTTTTTTTTCTGTTCTGTGGCAATCATGCTCATAAAAAAAAAAACGCCTCCACTGCACGTTGTATAGAGTTTACTGGTTGTAAATGACGATGGCATAACGACTATGGCATGTTTTTGCTCATCACAGCCCCCAGTTGCAAATAGGGAAAGAGAGAGAGAGAGAGAGAGGGGAATTTCTCTCAAGTAAAGTTGTTGTTTTGGCTTCTGTAATGTTGTTGTCATACGATTGTAAACTTGTTGCTTTATGTGTGAAGTTGTTGCTTCGTGTGTAAAGTTGTTGTCTTTTTGGTAAAGTTGTTGTTCCCATAGTGGGTGGGTTGTAGAAAGCAACAACTTTACACATTTCTGAAGTTTGGTGTAGGAAAGATTCTATGCACTATTTGGCATGACCAGCATATAGCGCAGATTAAGCACCCGCAGTACACATGTTGGAGTAATTAAGTCTGGATAATATCTTGCTGTTTGACATTGGGTTTAGTATTGGGTAGTGAGAAACAAAAAAGCAATCAATCAATCAAATAAAGAAAGAAAGAAAGAAAGAATAGTATCGACAATTCAATTCATTTATTTTCATTTTCAACGTAACACAAGATAAATCAGGTATTACATCATAAACAAAAACATTTGCCTTTGTAATAGATAAATGATATCCATAAACATAAGAGCGTATACTGGCAAAAAAAAAAGAAAAGAAAAAGAAAGAAGAAATGACACAAAGTCATGCTTCAGTTGTATGCAAGCAAGAAGGTATGGTTTCTCTAACGCATAATAAATCTTTACAAATTAATTTCAGCTGCAGCGCGTTAGGAAACGGCGACGAAGGTAGATAATACGTGTAAAAGTTTAACAGGCACTGAAAAGAAATAAGGGAAGTTAACAGCTATTTCGTGAGACACGCAACAGAATATGTATAGTTACAGGTCACAGCTTTTCTGGATCTGGTTTGATTACAAAAAGAAAAGAAAAGGTATCAATAAAATATTTACAGAGAATTATTAATGTGTTTCATTTTTACACGCAGTTCAAGGACAAAATTAGGGTGATATTGGACAGAAATCTGTCTACCGCCATCTGGTGGCAAAAAAACATTATTCCACCACGGCCGGCAGGCAGAGCCGTCACGCCCGCCTGAATCTTCTGCTAATCCTCATCTAATTTGCATGAACTGTGCGAGCGGATCCTCCGAACGCGTATAAAAGAGGGAAGGGGGCAGGTGACCTCATCTAATTTGCATGAACTGTGCGAGCGGATCCTCCGAACGCGTATAAAAGAGGAAAGGGGGCAGGTGACCATACACGGCTGACCACTACGTCCTTTCCTCTCCCAGCCCTCCATTTTCTCACCTATTTTGATATACCTTGATCTATTAATACCCCCTGTGTAATTTATTATATTAGTAGGCCTCTGTAACTTGTAAGTGCGGCTTGCATAATATTTGATATATCTGTCGCACCTTACGCCGACGTACGTTGCCTCATCTACATACTCGTACCCCCCCCCCCCCCATCCCCTGGCGCAATCCAGGCGCCATTTTTGTCTCTCCTCAACCTGTCAGCCTCACTCCGCGTAGTGTAATATTTGAATAGTTTTCTGATATTACCTCTTTCTTTGATATATTGTATTTATATTTGAATCCATCATTTCTTGTATCGTTGTACGTTAAGACTTAACGGGCTTTTAGCACCGTACAGTGACATACATACTACAGCTATACACCCGGCAGGGGTGAACTATTCCGTACATAGTACACGCTCCTATTTTCACCATACGTATATAGCGGATGTGCATGTAACATCGCCCTCCTACTTTTAGGGGAGCTCTTCCATATCTTATACACTAACTTTATTTTAACCGCCATTTTGTACGTATACCTTTGTGTAAGCAGCAGCCCCGTTCACTACCGACCCCTGCTCTGCCCACTGAGGCATTCCACCCCCTTTTTTTTTGTCCCTCCCCCTTTGTCAATCACCCCCACATACTACAGTCCTCGCCAAGACCATTGTTCAAGCGTCTTGTACCGTCTTGTAACGTATCACGTTCACTCGGTAAAAGGCCGCATCTTCTCCTTTATTTGGTTATACCCCCAGCTCTCCCTTTGTATTTTTGTGCATTTATTCCCTTCCCCCTAGTGAACGCATAGCTAGCCTCTCCGGACAAAATACTCTTCTTCCGTTTTTACTAACTACACTTGCCAACCTATATTCGTACTGGGACGGTGCATCAAACTCCTCCCCCCATAGAGGTATACATAAATCCCCCCCCCCCCCCCGCGGGGCGCAGCCCATAAGATTATTCTCCTTCCTTTTCCACACTTGTGATCCATCACTCACCTTTTTGTGATCGAGACAGACATCCTTACTCCACCCCACCCCTCTTTCAATCTAGACCATGTCGAGCACAGACATGGCGTCCGATCCTGGTCTCCAGGATTCAGACTTCATTGAAGTGACAAGTAGGAAAAAAAGAAGACGAGCAGGAACAGTTGACTTGACCAATGACAATGATTACGATAGCGATTCATTCCATACGCCCGTACGACCATCCCGCCCAAAAAACATACCATATGTCACTATCACTGGCATAGACAAAAACATAACCCAATGCAACCCTATCCAAGTGGCCAGAGAAATTAACAAAATCGCCGGTAAAGTCGAAGAAGTGAAACGGAAGGCAAAGCACTTTGTAATCAAATGTAAGACCCCAAAACAAGTAAAATCCCTACTAGGCATCACTAACTTTTGCAACTGTGCAGTAAAGGCCGTAAACACAAACAACGATCACCCACCCACAAAAGGTGTCATAAAACGAATCTCAACAAGCCTAACAGAAAAAGACATAGAATCGGAACTATCATCCCAAGGAGTAACTGAAACAAAACGCATTAACAAACGAGACCAAGGAGTACTTAAACCAACCACCGTTGTAATCCTAACATTCTCGTCAAACAATCTGCCCCCATCCGTAAGTATTGGCTTTGAAGTCTTCCCGGTAACTACATACATACCGCCAGTCACCAGGTGTTATAAATGCCAAAGATTTGGCCATAGCCAGGAAACCTGCCGTTTCCAAATGCGGTGTGTACGATGTGGCGACAGTCACATACTTGACCAATGCCCAAACAAAGAAAACCCCAAATGTTTAAGATGTGGAGGACCCCATAGCGCAGCGTACGCTGGATGCACACACTACAAAGACGCCCGCCGAATCCAAAACCACAAAATCACAAACAAAGTGTCATATGCAGAAGCTGCAAAGCAAATTCAAGAGAGACAAAAACAACAACAAGCTCCGGCCCCCGTCAAGCCACAACAACAACCTCAACCACAACCACCCATTCCCGCCAACCAACAATCAACTTCAACTCCAATTTCATCCAGCATTCCAACAAAAGATCAAGCTGCCCCTCCTGTAATTAACTCATCCAACAAACCCACCCGTATCCTTCCCAGCAAGCCAAAAGTGAGTCAAAAGGAGGCCTCGACTCAAACCAGCTCCATTGAGGCAACTACACAGTGTGCAACTATTGATCTCGTAAATATTGAGCGTATTGTAGCCTTTGTTGTTTTTATCATTAATAATCTAGATACCACAACGTCGAAAAGTGACAGACTTCGACTCACTGTTGAGGCGGCACAAGCCTGCTTTAAGATCAATCTCGAAGCTTCAAAGATTCATGACATGCTACAAACATGTTGTACGTAATGAATTGTCATATTTTCTTTCTTCTTTTCCTCCTCTCTCTCACAATGGCGGGTCTCACTCTCATCCAATGGAACGCCAGAGGGCTTACAGGTAACGGGGCAGAATTGCTCCAATATTTACATAACACACCCGACCCACCTAGTATACTCTGTATACAGGAAACATGGGCCCGAGACGGAGCAGATTTTATCATACCTGGCTACACAGGAATATTTAGAAACCGTCAAGGTAAACGACATGGTGGTTGTGCGATATATCTGCATAACTCCATTTCATATCGAATAGTACAACACAGTCCAAACCTGGAATTACAACAAATAAACATTCACTTCGGCAGGCGTGACATTTCTATTGTGAATTTTTATAACCCCTGTCTTTCTCTCTCAGAAACTGACTTAGAGGAACTGACTAAACATTGTCTTCCTTCATTTATAATATGCGGTGATTTTAATGCCCATAACCCCATATGGGGTTCTCACAAGCGAGACTCCAATGGTTTATCGGTTCAATCCTTTATTGAAAATAATAATCTTGTTATATTAAATGATTCTTCTCCCACTAGATTCGACTCCCACCACGGCACATCATCGGCAATAGATTTAACCATTGCATCAACCAACCTCTCCACCCACTGCAGCTGGTTTGTCTCACCCCAAAATCTAGGAAGTGATCATTACCTAATACACATCCAGGTAAGTTCACAAAGCGAAACAACAAATTCGCATTCCCTCCAACAGCAACAACAACCCAAACATCCCAAATGGTCATTCAAAAAGGCCGACTGGACTCGTTTCTCCCAAGAAATTGACAACAGGTTGGAAGGGAAATCTCTCACTTTGCATAATATATATGAATTTTATGATTTCTTTATTACCGTCTTAATGGAAGCCGCCAAGAAAGCTATTCCTACAATAACACCTAGTACCAAACCTCCAAACCCCTGGTGGACACCAGAATGTACCTCTGCAATTAGACAGAGGAACAAGGCTAAACGTACTTTAGATAAGACTTATTTGTTCGATGATTTACTGATTTACAAAAGGAAAGCCGCGTATGCTCGCAGAGTTATTAAGACTGCGAAACATGAACATTTTATCTCGTTTTGTAATGACCTAAACAGGTTTACCCCCCTATCACGAATATGGTCCAAAATAAAGGTCATAAACGGTACAAGACAAAGAAAACCCACTATACCACCTATACAAGTGGAAGGTGAGTATATACAAGACTCCAAAGTTAAGGCTGATCTCTTAGCCAAACAATTCCAGTTCTCTCCCCCCTCAGACACCAGCAACACCCCCCAATGTCAGAAAAGTGATATACAATTTGGTAATAACAATCCTCTTAACATGTCCTTTTCTATCACAGAGTTAAACAGAGCTATTCAGGCAACAAACTCAACAGCACCCGGACACGACGGTATCGGGAAGGAACTTATCTCCCATCTACCTCCACAGGCAAAGCACACCCTCCTCAACATCATCAACCTCATCTGGGAAACCTCCCAAATTCCAGAAGTATGGAAACATTCTATTATCACTCCTATCCCAAAACCCGGCCTCAACCCACACTTGCTAACATCATATCGTCCTATATCACTTACTCCACAGTTATGTAAAGTGATGGAACGAATGATCGTTAAAAGAATGTTGTATATTATTGACAAACATAACATAATCCCACATACACAGTCTGGGTTTATGCCCAAGAGAACGATATTGAATAACTTAGTCAGACTAGAATCTGACATACAAAAAACACTTGTAAGTAAGCATTATTTGATATCTGTGTTTGTTGACTTAGAAAAAGCGTTTGACTCTATTCCACATTCATTATTGTTATACAAACTGAAATGCCTTGGTTTTGAAGGTAACATACTAAACTGGATTAAAATGTTTTTGACTAACCGCACCTTTCAGGTGAAGGTTGGCGTGACTCTTTCAGATACACTGCCATGCAATATTGGTCTACCCCAAGGTAGTGTTATAAGCCCACTGTTGTTTAATTTATATGTATGTGATTTGCCTGACATATGTCAATATACCAATATCTCGATGTATGCAGATGATGTGGCAATCTGGAAGAGTTCCACTAACATCGCTTTTCTCCAGACTCGCATCCAACAAGATCTAAACAACCTAACAACTTGGCTATCGAAATGGAGTCTGACCCCATCAACCTCCAAATCAAAGATTATGATATTTCATACTCCCAGAGTAGATCCCAATATTATCCACTTGTATTTCAATGATGAACGCCTAGAGGTAGTTACCTCATACAGATTCCTCGGCGTTATATTCGACCCGGGTTTAACCTGGAAATCACATATTGATGACATGTATTTCAAATGTATAAAACGTATTAATATGATTCGCGCCCTCACAGGCACCACATGGGGTGCAGACTGTAAGACATTATTACTATTGTATCGTACTATTATAAGACCCATTATTGAATACGCCTCAGAAATTTTTGACCCCTTACCGGAATATTTAACCCATCGAATTGACACAATCCAATATCAATCCCTCCAAATCTGTACAGGTGCCCTACCTACAACCCCCCTTCACTCCCTACAGGTCGAATGCTACGAGCTACCCGCCAGCCTCCGCCGGAAGAGAGCTGGTATGATCTACAAACTATACATAACACGGCTGGACCCCCAACATCCTGTCCGCCTAGCTCTCGCGGAGTGCTGGCAGCACCATTACTACAAGTGGCCCGAAAAACGAAAACATTTCTCTCTTAGAAATCCAATTCCCATTCCCTGTACCGATCCAATCCAACTTACTAATACACCACCATGGTTACTACTAATCCCCCCAATTGATCTTCAAGTCCACACTTTATGTAGCAAATCCAACTCCCCCGTACAACAGCAACAAGCTGCATTACAGGTAATAAACACAGATTACTATAATCATCTACAAATATATACTGATGGTTCCGTCGACACTTCTCGCTCTAGAGCAAGCATTGGTGTATACATTCCATATTTCAAAAAAAGAGTAAGCAAGCGGATCTCCTACATTTCAACATGTAGGACGGAACAAGTTGCAATATTATGCGCACTAGAATGGCTAGAAGAATACCGACCAATGCAGGCAGTTATTTTCACCGATTCGCTTAGCACCTTAGAAGCACTGCAAAACTTCCACGATAACTCCCGATCCCTAATTTCCGATATATTACAACTGTATACTAATTTGATTCAATCTGGTACTCATGTCACTTTCACCTGGGTCCCTGCCCACTGTGGGCTCATAGGCAATGAAATTGCCGACACTGTGGCGAAAAGGGGCCTCAATCATCCAAGTATTGTAATACATATCAAACCAAATGCCAAGGAAATAAGATCTATACTCTCTCAAAATGTACTAACACAGTGGCAAAACCAATGGGATAACTCGGCCCACGGTCGACAGCTATACTTTCTACAATCCAATGTTAACAATTCCTTTCCTCTAGATGTCCCAAGTCGACGAAGTGAAATCATTATACATCGCCTGCGCCTGGGGCGGGCCCGCCTCGCGTCATACATGCATACAATACGAAAACATCCCACTGGGCTGTGTGACAGGTGCAGGATGCCGGAGACAGTTTTTCATTATTTAATGACATGTACAAAATATCTAAACCAAAGACAAAGTTTTTTGACAAAGATCGGGAAAGCCCACTTAGACATCACAGATTTCTTTAATTCAAATACAAATGTACTACACACGTTGCAATATGTTAAAGATACAGGGAAATTTTCTACTTTATAATCTGTTCTTCGAATATTATATATGTCATTTTATGCTACTGTTTCTAAACAGATAGCAAGGACCTGTCCAGTCACTCTGGATTTGATTTTATGTTACTCCATTCTCCCTCTGCACTATATTCCCCTATATACAATTTTATCTCATATACAATAACTACATGTACTACTTTGAATACCATTCTATCGATGGCACGTTCGCCACCGTTGAATTATTCATACCTGCCAAATATTGTATGTTATGTTACTTATGTTACCCTCATTCAAACAGATAACAAGGAGCCGTCCAGAGATTCTGGTTCTAATATATATGTTACTCCTTTCTCCTTTTTATATTTTTCCCATATACTTATACAATTTTCTCCTGTATACAATAACCACTATGCCAAACCAGATAACAAGGAGCCGTCCAGCCTTTCTGGACTTAATATATGGTACATGCTACTCCTTCCTCCCTTGTATTATTCTCATGCTAAACACTATACTTGTCAATTATGTTACTATTATTTAACAGATCACAAGAAGCTGTCCAGCCTTTCTGCGTTTAATATATATGTTACTCCTTCACATATCACAAGGTAAGAAATATTTATATTTTCTCTTTATATACCTATAGGTGATGTCAATCAAAAATATATGTTCATATGGAATATACATGTAAATATATGTAAATAGTTAAATGTGTTGTTTTGCTCTGTTATTTATGCTTTGCTCAAAAAAGGAAGAAGAAGAATAAATGAATACTATTTTATAACTTTGAAAATCTTGTATGCAAATTTTCGATCGTGATAACATATAAGCGTTTTCTGTCTTTTGTTCCCACGCCTTCTCTCTTTTCTCCCAACTTTACCCCCTCTCACCCTTTCACCCCACCCTTCCCCTTACACTTTATTCTCTCCTTTCCTTTTCCCACCCTTCCCCTTACACTTTATTCTATCCTTTCCCTTCCCTCCTCCAATATAATATAACTGTGGTGATAAACAGATAATGACTGTGTACTTAGACGATTGTACCTACATCTGCTTCCTTTCCAAGCAGGAGGCACTCCTCTCTTTATCGTTACGGCAGACATCACTGGAAATCCTACCACCAACTTGGGGGCCATCCCACACCGAGCATAGCGACCTCTATCCCCCACTGGCACCTGTCATCTGCACATCCGACCCGATTTTCTTCTTTTTTTTTTTTCTTTGAATATGTTTTGGCGCATCGGATCTCTCCAATAGCCCCCTAACCTAAACAACTCGGGTCACCAAATAAGCATGGAGAGGCTCGATTCACCTTCACTATCGATACAATTATATTTTATATGTTTATCAGTCATATATATGACTGAATGCAACATTACACGATAATGATTGCATATCCTCCCTTCTATGTAAGAGCATGTTGCTCAACAATATACAGCCCCCCTGGCATAAATTTCAATATGACATAATCTCAAAGACAAGAGAGCGACTGAAATTTGCCGATTTTTTTTTCGAAACAATTTAACAGGAGCATTCGACTCCCTTAGGTGACCCTCTTTTCCGGACTTTTCTTTTATATTGATAGGCTTGAAGCCTGCCTCTTACAGTCGCACTCTTGTCCCCAACAAAATATGTCTCAATATTTATATGATTCTAGTTTTTTTTTTGTTACCACCTCATGAATTACTGCGAATTATATATTTTCTGTTCTTTGTACATATTAAGATAATCTTATGATTACTGCGAATTATATATTTCTCTGTTTTTTGTATATACTAAGATAATCTTATGATTTGAATGTCTGAATTTCAGTTCAGTATCAACGAACCGCTCAAAGCATTGTTTCACATCTGAGGTCAACCAACAAGCTGAGAGCGGCTCGAATATGTCATTACTGAAAGTTGTTATATTGTATTTTTTTTTCTTTGATACCCATCAGATATTGTAATGTTTTCTTGATGGGGTGGTTATTGAATAAATATACAGGCAAGTGAGTCCTGTTAATAATTATATAAATTAAAACAAATAATTGTTATAAGACAGAATTGCGATTTTTCCAAATTTGCTAAATATGAACCAAATTTATAGGAGTACTTACTCCATGGTTGACCCACTTCTGGCCCTAAATCTTTAGTATCACCGGCTTGAAGCCTTTAATGTTATCGCACTTCTGTCTGTAATGTAATGTAATTATATATGAGTATGCTATGCATGCATATGCATGTATGCATATATATTGTGCATGCATATATATCACGTATGTATGTGTGTGCTATGCATGCATATATATGTATGTACGTATGTATATATGTGTGTAAGCACAAATATTGTACTTTAGTGTGGAAATGACACAGATGGGTAATATAAATATGTTTTGTTTTTATAAATTGAATCATATGAGAAGATAGGTAATATCGGCACACACATGTACATGCAGGTGTCTGCGCTAAGTTATATGTATATGTAGGCAGTTAATGATTATCAGGAATTGGATTAATTATAGAAATAGCAGGCAATGTTGGAATATATGTGCATATATACTGCAATCAATGTCAGGGTATATATACGCATATTTTTTTTTTTCAAAACAGACGACATACTGTTTTGAAACATGTAGGTATAATGTATATAGATAAGAAAGTTAAAAATGTCAGACTCGGTGACAGTTTTGGTGCTTTTATAAACACGGAAACATATGTGAATTATATACAATATAAACCCAAATATAAATCAGTACATTTTTTAAACGCATATATATATATATACACACACATTATCAAGAATTTATATAATAAGCATAGTGATATATAGATATATACTTATATTATTGCGTCTTTACACAAGCCCATATTTTTCTATACGATATGAAACCAATATAATATATCGTTATGTATACAATATATACTCAATATATATTTATATTGTTTTGAATCTATGTAACATGAACCCATATATACATTGTTATGAATATCATTACATAAGTATTAATATATAAATGAACCAACCTATACAGTTATGAACCCAACACATCGCTACATCCCCCATTTCATCTAACAATCCACCCATCCTCATTAACAACACATAATTTTCATATAAAGAACATGTACATTGTGGGGAAAATTGTCCATGGATAGATCCCCATTTAAATAGAACAATAGAATAGAATGCAGCGTCATCATTCGGCTTTTGGATTTCTCATCAGCTATACCACAATCAACTCGCACCATCATGTCTGGACGCGGTAAAGGAGGCAAAGGACTAGGAAAGGGAGGAGCAAAGCGGCACCGCAAAGTTCTTCGTGATAACATCCAGGGCATCACCAAGCCAGCAATCCGTCGTCTGGCAAGAAGGGGCGGAGTGAAGCGAATCTCGGGCCTCATCTACGAAGAAACCCGCGGAGTCCTGAAAGTCTTCCTTGAGAACGTGATCCGCGATGCAGTGACATACTGCGAGCATGCCAAACGCAAGACGGTTACTGCCATGGACGTCGTTTACGCATTGAAGAGGCAGGGACGCACACTCTACGGATTTGGCGGCTAGAATTCAACGGCCTCCTGCACCACAAAACAACGGCTCTTTTCAGAGCCACCACATTATCAAGAAAGAATACACTTTATGAAACAAATTTCCACATCTCTTTCATTTGTTATTACGACACGTCAGGTCATATTCTATGGACCGAACGTCATTATGAGAAGCACGTTTGAATCAATGCTCAAACCTCGTCATTATATTATACTGGAATAATTACCCCATCTTTATATAACATCTTACATATTTCTAGTTCAGGTTTTTTTTTGTTTTTTTTTTCTGTTCTGTGGCAATCATGCTCTTAAAACGCTTCCACTGCACGCTGTATTGAGTTAAATGGTTGTAAATGACGACTATGGCATGTTTTTGCTCATCACAGCCCCCAGTTGCAAGTAGGGAAAGAGAGATTGAGAGAGAGAGAGAGAGAGAGAGAAAGAGAGAGAGAGAGAGGAATTTTTCTCAAGTAAAATTGTTGTTTTGGCTTCTGTAATGTTGTTGTCATACGATTGTAAACTTGTTGCTTTATGTGTAAAGTTGTTGCTTCGTGTGTAAAGTTGTTGCCTTTTTTGGTAAAGTTGTTGTTCCCATAGTGGGTGGGTTGTAGAAAGCAACAACTTCACACATTTCTTTGGTGAAGGAAAGATTCTATGGACTATTTGGCATGACCAGCATATAGCCAATTTTGCGCAGATTAAGCACCCGCAGCATACATGTTGGAGTAATTAAGTCTGGATAATATCTTGCTGTTTGACATTGGGCTTAGTATTGGGTAGTGAGAAACAAAAAATAAATCAATCACTCAAATAAAGAAAGAAAGAAAGAAAGAAAGAAAGAATAGTATCGACAATTCAATTCATTTATTTTCATTTTCAACGTAACACAAGATAACTCAGGTATTACATCATAAACAAAAACATTTGCCTTTGCAATAGATAAATGATATCCATAATTATAAGAGCGCATACTGGCAAAAAAAAAAAGAAAAAAGAAAAAGAAAGAAGAAATGACACAAAGTCATGCTTCAGTTGTATGCAAGCAAGAAGGTATGGTTTCTCTAACGCATAATAAATCTTTACAAATGAATTTCAGCTGCAGCGCGTTAGGAAACGGCGACGAAGGTAGATAATACGTGTAAAAGTTTAACAGGCACTGAAAAGAAATAAGGGAAGATAGCAGCTATTTCGTGAGATACGCAACAGAATATGTATAGTTACAGGAGCTTTTCTGGATCTGGTTTGATTACAAGAAGAAAAGAAAATTTATCAATAAAATATTTACAGAAAATTATTCATGTGTTTCATTTTTACACGCAGTTCAAGGACAAAATTAGGGTGATATTGACAGAAATCTGTCTACCGCCATCTGGTGGCAAAAAAAAACAACATTATTCCACCACGGCCGGCAGGTAGAGCCGTCACGCCCGCCTGAATCGATGCTTCTGCTAATCCTCATCTAATTTGCATGAACTGTGCGAGCGGATCCTCCGAACGCGTATAAAAGAGGGAAGGGGGCAGTTGACCATAACATTTCTCTTTCAGAGCAACGTCGAATTCGCACCCGCTTAGTCTAATCAACGCTCACAATGGCTCCTCCATCCGGACAAGTTGCCAAGAAGGGTTCCAAGAAAGCTGCCAAGGCTCCCCGGCCCAATGCCGACAAGAAGAGGCGTAGGAAGAGGAAGGAGAGCTACGGCATCTACATCTACAAGGTTCTGAAGCAAGTCCACCCAGATACTGGAATTTCGAGTCGCGCCATGTCCATCATGAACAGCTTCGTCAACGACATTTTCGAACGCATCGCCGCCGAAGCTGCCCGTCTCGGTCAGTACAACAAGAAGTCGACCATCAGCAGCCGTGAAGTGCAGACCGCAGTGCGCCTCCTTCTCCCCGGAGAACTGGCAAAGCACGCCGTCAGCGAGGGCACCAAAGCGGTCACCAAGTACACTACATCCAAGTAGATGTCCACAGTCGACTCTATAATCCAAACGGCCCTTATCAGGGCCACCACATAACCAAGAAAGAATATCCAACTGTTGTATGAAATCATAATCATATCCTAATTATAACGAATCAAAAAAACTAGTACTTTGCACACCAGACTAGAAATACAAATCATTGCTTGCTTAGTGATTTCAGATTGTCTGCTTATTTATATTTGCTTCTCGTGTTAACATAATGTACTCATTAATTAGTTGAATGAAAGCACTACCTGATCATGCAAACATATTACATGGTAAGATGGTAAGATCATGCAAACATATTACAGATTAATGCTTAAGACCCGCACAATATACATTAACTTCCAATCTGCCTGCTCTTCCTCTTCGGGTAGAAGAGAGAATACAAAAGAGTCTAAATTATCACACCGCATTATAGAATCATCTTCTTAACGAGGTGTTGCTATATGAATCTATTCCAAATACCATCATGCACGTATAGTAATAATATCACTGTTACAGCAGCCTGCTGCGTACAGAAAAAAATCGTTCGGAATGATGTCTTCAGTATACAATATAGTGGTCGCAATAATCATTGAATTCGCGAGCTGGTATCTCAACGGCGCCATCTACGGGAACGCGTGAACAGGTTGAGCAGCGTGACCAACCATAGCAGACTGGACGGGTGGCGGCCGCCGCTGCGGGGCTGGACAGTGCGGTCATCTCGGACAAAGGAAATCACTGCTTGACCAATCACAGGCCACGGATTGGATCCGTCCCGGGTCTAGGGATCCATCGTCCGCGATATAAAATGGGAGCTGAATGTCCGGCGGTTTCATATAAATATGTTTTGTTTTAATATAAATATGTTTTGTTTTTATAAATTGAATCATATGAGAAGATAGGTAATATCGGCACACACATGTACATGCAGGTGTCTGCGCTAAGTTATATGTATATGTAGGCAGTTAATGATTATCAGGAATTGGATTAATTATAGAAATAGCAGGCAATGTTGGAATATATGTGCATATATACTGCAATCAATGTCAGGGTATATATACGCATATTTTTTTTTTCAAAACAGACGACATACTGTTCTGAAACATGTAGGTATAATGTATATAGATAAGAAAGTTAAAAATGTCAGACTCGGTGACAGTTTTGGTGCTTTTATAAACACGGAAACATATGTGAATTATATACAATATAAACCCAAATATAAATTAGTACATTTTTTAAACGCATATATATATATACACACACATTATCAAGAATTTATATAATAAGCATAGTGATATATAGATATATACTTATATTATTGCGTATTTACACAAGCCCATATTTTTCTATACGATATGAAACCAATATAATATATCGTTATGTATACAATATATATTTATATTGTTTTGAATCTATGTAACATGAACCCATATATACATTGTTATGAACAACATTACATAAGTATTAATATATAAATGAACCAACCTATACAGCTATGAACCCAACACATCGCTACATCCCCCATTTCATCTAACAATCCACCCATCCTCATTAACAACACATAATTTTCATATAAAGAACATGTACATTGTGGGGAAAATTGTCCATGGATAGATCCCCATTTAAATAGAACAATAGAATAGAATCCGGCGGTTTCATTCTCTTCCCAACTCCGCATCGAAAAAACTCCCTACTCGTTACCTGAAGAAAACATGGCTCGCACCAAGCAGACGGCTCGCAAGTCGACTGGAGGCAAGGCTCCTCGCAAGCAACTGGCTACGAAGGCTGCTCGCAAGAGTGCCCCCGCCACCGGAGGAGTGAAGAAACCTCATCGCTATAGGCCCGGCACAGTCGCACTTCGTGAGATTCGCCGCTACCAGAAGAGCACCGAACTTCTCATCCGCAAACTTCCCTTCCAGCGACTTGTTCGTGAGATTGCTCAGGATTTCAAGACCGAGCTGCGCTTCCAAAGCTCTGCTGTCATGGCCCTCCAAGAAGCGAGCGAGGCTTACCTCGTGGGTCTGTTCGAAGACACCAACCTGTGCGCCATCCACGCCAAGCGGGTCACCATCATGCCCAAGGACATTCAGCTGGCCCGTCGCATCCGGGGAGAGAGGGCGTAGAGAGAGGCCTGTCCTCCGTGGTCGCACCACCCAACACAACGGCTCTTTTCAGAGCCACCACATTATCAAGAAAGAATATCATGGTTCATACAATATTCTGTTTGTTATTCTTAGTTTTTAAAAAGTAGAGGCTAGGATGATGTAAGATATTTATGTATTTAAAAGTGCACAGGTAGTTGAACGGAAATAGAAATTAAGAACAAAAAAAGAAAATGTCGACAAACCAAAACGATAAATGAAATGCACGTAAATGTCCCCGCCCCCTTCTTCATATGAAACGCAGTCGACGGTGATTGTGTACCTCGCAAATAACTGAATCCATATGTAATTGAGACGAGAAGGGGTCTATTAGGTGCTTAATAGAGAGGGAGAGAGAGAGAGAGAGAGAGAGGGGGGGGGGTGGGTAGATAGATATATAGGGAGATAGAAGGAGTGAGGGGGGGGGGGAATAAGAAAAAGTAAAACTACATGGCCAAGGAAAGAAAAACAAATAAAGTTTGTGACGTTAATTATGAGTCTATTCATCAATGTGTTGACGTGATCTGAATGCTGATTCAACTGAAAGTGTGTATTCACAACTGCTTTATCGTGAAATATGATATATGGATAGCCGCCTCGATACAACGAGCTGAAGTGAACCACTACACACTGTGCCGAGTTAGCCAGCAAGAGGGCAGCAAACAGCGCTTGTGTCCGCACTGGCAGCAGAAGCTGCCCACGGCTACCATCGGCTACGCTGATTGGTCGACCGGTCAACAAAAGGATCTTGACCCGCTGGATCCCCGAGCGGGGTATAAATGGGTGCGGAAACAATCAGCGGGGATCACACTCTCAGTTGAATCAGCATTCAGATCACGTCAACACATTTGTCTCTCCGTCTCCAATCATGTCTGGACGAGGAAAATCTGGCAAGGCTCGCACCAAGGCCAAGTCTCGATCATCACGCGCCGGCCTGCAGTTCCCCGTCGGCCGAGTTCATCGCTTCCTTCGTAAAGGCAACTACGCCCAGAGAGTAGGCGCTGGTGCACCAGTGTACCTAGCTGCTGTTCTCGAGTACCTGACCGCTGAGATTCTGGAGCTGGCCGGCAACGCCGCACGCGATAACAAGAAGACAAGGATCATCCCGCGACATCTTCAACTTGCCGTTCGCAACGACGAAGAGCTGAACAAGCTGCTGGGAGGCGTGACAATCGCTCAGGGTGGTGTACTGCCAAACATCCAGGCCGTGCTTCTGCCGAAGAAGACTGCAAAGTCCAGTTAGAGACTTCACGGCTCTTTTCAACCAAACGGCCCTTATCAGGGCCACCACATTTTCCAGAAAGAATACATTCAATTCATCATGCTATTTTGTGTTGTGTTGAGATTTCCGGTTTTTTTTTTCTTTCTCTCTCTCTCTCTCTCTCTCTCTCTAATTATCCTTACTTGAATCACACATAAATAGGAAATGTAGAGAAAGGAAGAAATACAATGATGAAAATAAAGGAAGAAATATAACGATAGATATATAAAGTGACAATGCACACTATTATATAAGGAGACAAAATAGATAAGGGATAAGCATAGAATAAAGACTAAATATATAAGGTGGCAATACATACCATTAGATGAGGAGAGAACATGGAGAATGAATAGGCATATGATAGAGTATGAAAATAAGCAAGAATTAAGTAACAAGAATTTCGGAAGAATTTATGAATTTGTGAAAAATGCACAGATGATAAATCGTCAGGCGAGGCCGTTGTGAGGTTAAAAAGAAGGGATTAAGATAAAAGAGTAATTTATCGACAGCATGAGAACAGCACAGCCACATGTATGTAGGAAATTTGTGTTTGATTGCGTTAATGCTCTAGTGTTTGTGCGTTTCCTGTCAAAAATTGTTGCAGTTTTCGGCATGTTGTAATATAAAACAGCTGCCTTAGGGAAACACGTGGATAAAACAAATGGAGCAGAAAAGTAAATCAAGTAATATGAAACAGAGAACAGAATGTGGAAGCACATTAGGCAGAGCGTTCTCCACGACGCCATGCCCGAGATGTCCGGTGATTCCTTCGAGGTACGCAATGAGCTGATAAAGCGACAGTGCGAAGGTTGCGAGTCATTAGTTTTGTTCCACTACTCTCTGAATCACTACGTATCGCATCGATTGTTATCGTGATGGCGGCTTCGGAAGCAGCAAAGAAGACAACCAAGAAGAAAGCGCCCGAGCATCCACCGACTCAGGTGATGGTCAATGCTGCTATCGGCGCACTGAAGGAGCGGAATGGATCTTCACTTCAGGCCATTAAGAAGTACATCGCAGCCAACTACAAAGTAGGCGATATGGACCGACAGACCATCTTCATCAAGCGAGCTCTGCGGAAAGGGGTTGCCAACGAGACACTGGTTCAGACGAAAGGTGTCGGGGCATCTGGCTCTTTCAAGCTGAACGTCAAGGCAGCAAAGGCAGAGGCGGCGGAGAAGGCACGAAAAGAGAAGCAGAAGGCAAAGGCCAAGGCTGACCGCGAGAAGGCCAAGGCAAAGGCAGCCGCAAAGAAAGAGAAGGCGGTCGCCAAGAAGGCCAAAGCTGCAGAAGAAAAGAAGGAGAAGAAGAAGAAGAAGGCGACAAAGAAGAAGCCGGCAAAGAAGACAGCAACCAAGTCGGAGAAAACGAAGACGCCCAAGAAGAAGACCGCAGCAAAGAAGCCATCCAAGAAGGCAACCCCGAAGAAAGTGGCGAAGAAGACGACCACCAAGTCCAAGGCGGCAAAACCAAAGAAGCCTGCTGCCAAGAAGGGTGCCAAATAAGTTTATTTGCACCTCAAGTCAAAAATCAAACGGCTCTTTTAAGAGCCACCACAAACCCAAGAAAGAATAATTGTATTGAGTAGTCGATGCACTGAGAAAAGAAGAAGAAGAAGAAAAAGAAATACACGCATGCACAGAAACACGAAACGGGGAAATAGAAAGGAATAGTTTACAAAATCAGAAATCATTCTATATTGGTGAATTTATGTTGAAAAGGAGAGAAATGGTAGATGAAGGCACAATTGTGGAGTTTTATGTGTTACTCAAGAGCAAACAATTGTGTGAGAGCTAACGAAAATAGGCTAAATAGAATGTGAGCGGGGGAGGGTGATGGTTTTTGTTTGGGAGAGAAGTTTTACTCTGAAAAATCTTTTCAAACTCGAAATCATGTGAGTGTGTATGTATTCATATGTGCATATCTGCTACTCCATATGCTGACAATATTATCATATGTGTATTTCATTTGTTCATTTCTTTAGGTAATGTGCGACAGAGTAATGTATGTGATGTGACACAGTGCCCGTCCGACTCGCGGCGCTGGTCTGGTCAACGCAACGGACGGCCGTGAGGTGGCGCACTCGATCCAGCCGGATGTCGTGCGGACAGTAGGAGAATGGGGCGTCGCCCTCCATGTCCGCAAAGCGGTTACTTAAAACCTGTTCGGTCAGGTGCAGCGTCATCATTCGGCTTTTGGATTTCTCATCAGCTATACCACAATCAACTCGCACCATCATGTCTGGACGCGGTAAAGGAGGCAAAGGACTAGGAAAGGGAGGAGCAAAGCGGCACCGCAAAGTTCTTCGTGATAACATCCAGGGCATCACCAAGCCAGCAATCCGTCGTCTGGCAAGAAGGGGCGGAGTGAAGCGAATCTCGGGCCTCATCTACGAAGAAACCCGCGGAGTCCTGAAAGTCTTCCTTGAGAACGTGATCCGCGATGCAGTGACATACTGCGAGCATGCCAAACGCAAGACGGTTACTGCCATGGACGTCGTTTACGCATTGAAGAGGCAGGGACGCACACTCTACGGATTTGGCGGCTAGAATTCAACGGCCTCCTGCACCACAAAACAACGGCTCTTTTCAGAGCCACCACATTATCAAGAAAGAATACACTTTATGAAACAAATTTCCACATCTCTTTCATTTGTTATTACGACACGTCAGGTCATATTCTATGGACCGAACGTCATTATGAGAAGCACGTTTGAATCAATACTCAAACCTCGTCATTATATTATACTGGAATAATTACCCCATCTTTATATAACATCTTACATATTTCTAGTTCAGGTTTTTTTTGTTTTTTTTTTTCTGTTCTGTGGCAATCATGCTCTTAAAACGCTTCCACTGCACGCTGTATTGAGTTAAATGGTTGTAAATGACGACTATGGCATGTTTTTGCTCATCACAGCCCCCAGTTGCAAGTAGGGAAAGAGAGATTGAGAGAGAGAGAGAGAGAGAAAGAGAGAGAGAGAGAGGAATTTTTCTCAAGTAAAAATGTTTTTTTGGCTTCTGTAATGTTGTTGTCATACGATTGTAAACTTGTTGCTTTATGTGTAAAGTTGTTGCTTCGTGTGTAAAGTTGTTGCCTTTTTTGGTAAAGTTGTTGTTCCCATAGTGGGTGGGTTGTAGAAAGCAACAACTTCACACATTTCTTTGGTGAAGGAAAGATTCTATGGACTATTTGGCATGACCAGCATATAGCCAATTTTGCGCAGATTAAGCACCCGCAGCATACATGTTGGAGTAATTAAGTCTGGATAATATCTTGCTGTTTGACATTGGGCTTAGTATTGGGTAGTGAGAAACAAAAAATCAATCAATCACTCAAATAAAGAAAGAAAGAAAGAAAGAAAGAAAGAAAGAATAGTATCGACAATTCAATTCATTTATTTTCATTTTCAACGTAACACAAGATAACTCAGGTATTACATCATAAACAAAAACATTTGCCTTTGCAATAGATAAATGATATCCATAATTATAAGAGCGCATACTGGCAAAAAAAAAAAAAGAAAAAAGAAAAAGAAAGAAGAAATGACACAAAGTCATGCTTCAGTTGTATGCAAGCAAGAAGGTATGGTTTCTCTAACGCATAATAAATCTTTACAAATGAATTTCAGCTGCAGCGCGTTAGGAAACGGCGACGAAGGTAGATAATACGTGTAAAAGTTTAACAGGCACTGAAAAGAAATAAGGGAAGATAGCAGCTATTTCGTGAGATACGCAACAGAATATGTATAGTTACAGGAGCTTTTCTGGATCTGGTTTGATTACAAGAAGAAAAGAAAATTTATCAATAAAATATTTACAGAAAATTATTCATGTGTTTCATTTTTACACGCAGTTCAAGGACAAAATTAGGGTGATATTGACAGAAATCTGTCTACCGCCATCTGGTGGCAAAAAAAAAACAACATTATTCCACCACGGCCGGCAGGTAGAGCCGTCACGCCCGCCTGAATCGATGCTTCTGCTAATCCTCATCTAATTTGCATGAACTGTGCGAGCGGATCCTCCGAACGCGTATAAAAGAGGGAAGGGGGCAGTTGACCATAACATTTCTCTTTCAGAGCAACGTCGAATTCGCACCCGCTTAGTCTAATCAACGCTCACAATGGCTCCTCCATCCGGACAAGTTGCCAAGAAGGGTTCCAAGAAAGCTGCCAAGGCTCCCCGGCCCAATGCCGACAAGAAGAGGCGTAGGAAGAGGAAGGAGAGCTACGGCATCTACATCTACAAGGTTCTGAAGCAAGTCCACCCAGATACTGGAATTTCGAGTCGCGCCATGTCCATCATGAACAGCTTCGTCAACGACATTTTCGAACGCATCGCCGCCGAAGCTGCCCGTCTCGGTCAGTACAACAAGAAGTCGACCATCAGCAGCCGTGAAGTGCAGACCGCAGTGCGCCTCCTTCTCCCCGGAGAACTGGCAAAGCACGCCGTCAGCGAGGGCACCAAAGCGGTCACCAAGTACACTACATCCAAGTAGATGTCCACAGTCGACTCTATAATCCAAACGGCCCTTATCAGGGCCACCACATAACCAAGAAAGAATATCCAACTGTTGTATGAAATCATAATCATATCCTAATTATAACGAATCAAAAAAACTAGTACTTTGCACACCAGACTAGAAATACAAATCATTGCTTGCTTAGTGATTTCAGATTGTCTGCTTATTTATATTTGCTTCTCGTGTTAACATAATGTACTCATTAATTAGTTGAATGAAAGCACTACCTGATCATGCAAACATATTACATGGTAAGATGGTAAGATCATGCAAACATATTACAGATTAATGCTTAAGACCCGCACAATATACATTAACTTCCAATCTGCCTGCTCTTCCTCTTCGGGTAGAAGAGAGAATACAAAAGAGTCTAAATTATCACACCGCATTATAGAATCATCTTCTTAACGAGGTGTTGCTATATGAATCTATTCCAAATACCATCATGCACGTATAGTAATAATATCACTGTTACAGCAGCCTGCTGCGTACAGAAAAAAATCGTTCGGAATGATGTCTTCAGTATACAATATAGTGGTCGCAATAATCATTGAATTCGCGAGCTGGTATCTCAACGGCGCCATCTACGGGAACGCGTGAACAGGTTGAGCAGCGTGACCAACCATAGCAGACTGGACGGGTGGCGGCCGCCGCTGCGGGGCTGGACAGTGCGGTCATCTCGGACAAAGGAAATCACTGCTTGACCAATCACAGGCCACGGATTGGATCCGTCCCGGGTCTAGGGATCCATCGTCCGCGATATAAAATGGGAGCTGAATGTCCGGCGGTTTCATTCTCTTCCCAACTCCGCATCGAAAAAACTCCCTACTCGTTACCTGAAGAAAACATGGCTCGCACCAAGCAGACGGCTCGCAAGTCGACTGGAGGCAAGGCTCCTCGCAAGCAACTGGCTACGAAGGCTGCTCGCAAGAGTGCCCCCGCCACCGGAGGAGTGAAGAAACCTCATCGCTATAGGCCCGGCACAGTCGCACTTCGTGAGATTCGCCGCTACCAGAAGAGCACCGAACTTCTCATCCGCAAACTTCCCTTCCAGCGACTTGTTCGTGAGATTGCTCAGGATTTCAAGACCGAGCTGCGCTTCCAAAGCTCTGCTGTCATGGCCCTCCAAGAAGCGAGCGAGGCTTACCTCGTGGGTCTGTTCGAAGACACCAACCTGTGCGCCATCCACGCCAAGCGGGTCACCATCATGCCCAAGGACATTCAGCTGGCCCGTCGCATCCGGGGAGAGAGGGCGTAGAGAGAGGCCTGTCCTCCGTGGTCGCACCACCCAACACAACGGCTCTTTTCAGAGCCACCACATTATCAAGAAAGAATATCATGGTTCATACAATATTCTGTTTGTTATTCTTAGTTTTTAAAAAGTAGAGGCTAGGATGATGTAAGATATTTATGTATTTAAAAGTGCACAGGTAGTTGAACGGAAATAGAAATTAAGAACAAAAAAAGAAAATGTCGACAAACCAAAACGATAAATGAAATGCACGTAAATGTCCCCGCCCCCTTCTTCATATGAAACGCAGTCGACGGTGATTGTGTACCTCGCAAATAACTGAATCCATATGTAATTGAGACGAGAAGGGGTCTATTAGGTGCTTAATAGAGAGGGAGAGAGAGAGAGAGAGAGGGGGGGGTGGGTAGATAGATATATAGGGAGATAGAAGGAGTGAGGGGGGGGGGGAATAAGAAAAAGTAAAACTACATGGCCAAGGAAAGAAAAACAAATAAAGTTTGTGACGTTAATTATGAGTCTATTCATCAATGTGTTGACGTGATCTGAATGCTGATTCAACTGAAAGTGTGTATTCACAACTGCTTTATCGTGAAATATGATATATGGATAGCCGCCTCGATACAACGAGCTGAAGTGAACCACTACACACTGTGCCGAGTTAGCCAGCAAGAGGGCAGCAAACAGCGCTTGTGTCCGCACTGGCAGCAGAAGCTGCCCACGGCTACCATCGGCTACGCTGATTGGTCGACCGGTCAACAAAAGGATCTTGACCCGCTGGATCCCCGAGCGGGGTATAAATGGGTGCGGAAACAATCAGCGGGGATCACACTCTCAGTTGAATCAGCATTCAGATCACGTCAACACATTTGTCTCTCCGTCTCCAATCATGTCTGGACGAGGAAAATCTGGCAAGGCTCGCACCAAGGCCAAGTCTCGATCATCACGCGCCGGCCTGCAGTTCCCCGTCGGCCGAGTTCATCGCTTCCTTCGTAAAGGCAACTACGCCCAGAGAGTAGGCGCTGGTGCACCAGTGTACCTAGCTGCTGTTCTCGAGTACCTGACCGCTGAGATTCTGGAGCTGGCCGGCAACGCCGCACGCGATAACAAGAAGACAAGGATCATCCCGCGACATCTTCAACTTGCCGTTCGCAACGACGAAGAGCTGAACAAGCTGCTGGGAGGCGTGACAATCGCTCAGGGTGGTGTACTGCCAAACATCCAGGCCGTGCTTCTGCCGAAGAAGACTGCAAAGTCCAGTTAGAGACTTCACGGCTCTTTTCAACCAAACGGCCCTTATCAGGGCCACCACATTTTCCAGAAAGAATACATTCAATTCATCATGCTATTTTGTGTTGTGTTGAGATTTCCGGGTTTTTTTTTCTTTCTCTCTCTCTCTCTCTCTCTCTCTAATTATCCTTACTTGAATCACACATAAATAGGAAATGTAGAGAAAGGAAGAAATACAATGATGAAAATAAAGGAAGAAATATAACGATAGATATATAAAGTGACAATGCACACTATTATATAAGGAGACAAAATAGATAAGGGATAAGCATAGAATAAAGACTAAATATATAAGGTGGCAATACATACCATTAGATGAGGAGAGAACATGGAGAATGAATAGGCATATGATAGAGTATGAAAATAAGCAAGAATTAAGTAACAAGAATTTCGGAAGAATTTATGAATTTGTGAAAAATGCACAGATGATAAATCGTCAGGCGAGGCCGTTGTGAGGTTAAAAAGAAGGGATTAAGATAAAAGAGTAATTTATCGACAGCATGAGAACAGCACAGCCACATGTATGTAGGAAATTTGTGTGTTTGATTGCGTTAATGCTCTAGTGTTTGTGCGTTTCCTGTCTAAAATTGTTGCAGTTTTCGGCATGTTGTAATATAAAACAGCTGCCTTAGGGAAACACGTGGATAAAACAAATGGAGCAGAAAAGTAAATCAAGTAATATGAAACAGAGAACAGAATGTGGAAGCACATTAGGCAGAGCGTTCTCCACGACGCCATGCCCGAGATGTCCGGTGATTCCTTCGAGGTACGCAATGAGCTGATAAAGCGACAGTGCGAAGGTTGCGAGTCATTACTGAGCGAACCTGAGCGAACCTATCGAGCGAATTTTGAGCGGAGAACTTTCTTTCTTGTGATCTATATTTCTGTTAATTTTGTGATCTGATTTGTCTTCTTATTTTGTTCATACTGTGGAGAGCTCTAAATCTCATTAGAGCATTAATTCTGTTATTGTGTGGATCTTGCTTCTCTGGGAGGAAGGTGTAGACGGAGTGGACGAGGCACTACTGCGATCTTCACGGGCACCGTCTTGCGTTCCGGCATCACTGAACGACCAGAGATTGCCGCCCTGCCGGTGCTCGGTGAGGGACCGCAGCTGCCATCATACTCCGGGCCTGACGTCCGACCGACCGCAGAGAACCAGTTTTCTTCTATCGAGACTCATTTATCGCCAGCTAAGTTGTTGTGTTTAAGTTGTTGCCTTTACTAATTTCAATTTTGTTAATTTGGATATATTTCAGCGTTGTGTTGTGTAGCTTCATACTATCTTAAAATAGTAAACTACGTAGAATTAAGTCAGTCTACCATAAGACACTTAGTGTAGCGTAAAATACAGAGTTTTTACCCTGCTGGGTTACTATTGACCGTGAAGTTTTATTGTCTATCTGGCACTGGACGAGTGGCTATCTTTTCTATACAGTAGTATTAGCCCCTCGGGGCTCTCACCAGCAATCTTTGTTTTACCGCGGTCTCCCCGTGGCTATTAATCCCCCTATTGTTAAAGCAGTCTTCCCCCGTACTCCCCCTCAGTACCTCCACAATAATGGAGGACGAGGAAGATAACACTTTATTCCAAGAGTGTAGCGACGGCTTCACTCAAGTAGCAAACAAAAAGAAAAGGCAGCGTGTGGGCTCCCCTACGGAAAGTGATTCAAGCCAAGATACGACCAAAAAGCAGACGCTTATTGTATCTCTAGTCGCCGCAACTCACGCATCACCAATCACCTCAATTTCCCCAATTGCTTTCGCTAGAGAGCTGAACCGCATTGTAGGCCCCGTGGCACAGGTACAGAGGAAGGCTCGGCATTTCGTCATTCGATGCCACAACACAAAACAGACCAAAACTCTTTTCGAAACTACCACCTTCTGTGACAGGGATGTCAAGACGGTCCCTGGACCTACCCCTTCTCCAGCAATGAGAGGGGTAATAACCGGGGTACCGGCTGACATCCCCGAGTCTGAACTCCTAGATGCACTAAAAGACCAAGGTGTCACGGCTGTCCGCCGTATTAACAAATCCCGAAACAACACAATTACCCCTACCAGAGCAGCAATCCTGACTTTTAAGAAATCATTACCAAAGTCAGTTCAAATTGGGTTCGAAGTTTTCGACATACACGAATACGTCCCCCCTGTCCCGAGGTGCTACAACTGCCAACGATTTGGGCATACAAAAGAATTTTGCAAGTACAAAATCCGCTGCGTGAGGTGCGGCGGGGAGCATGATTTCGACCAATGTACCAACAAATCATCCCCAACCTGCTTAAGATGCGGTGCATCACACAGCGCCGCATACGGCGGCTGCCCCTTCTACAAGGAGGCCAAGAAAGTACAGGCTCTCCGTGTCGTTAATAAAATTTCCTACGCTGAGGCTGCCAAACAACTCAAAAAAGCCCCAGCCCCCGCCAAGACTGAACCCCCACTCCCTGCACAACCACAACCCCCACGTTCTCCTAAACCCCACGCTATGCCTTCTCAACACCAGACTACCTCTGTTCTACCCACACCTCCACCCCCACTAGAACAACGCCCCCCAGCACAGACAAAAAGACGCTCAGTACAAAGGCCTAAACCTCAAATGGTTGAAAAATCCACACAAGTTGAAACAGTATGTGAAGAAACGCAAGCAGATAAAACCAATCCCACCTTTCAATTGTCACACGAACAGCTGATTGCTTTCGTTGTATTTGTAATAAATAATCTAGACCTGAAAGCTTCCAAAAGTAACAGACTTCAATTGGTCGTAGAGGCTGCACAGAAATGCCTCCAATCAAGCGTCACACCAACTGAAATTCATGCCATGCTAGCTAAATGAAGCATAACCCACCACATCACACCTCACTCATAAAACCTTTCCTTTACTTAGTAATGGCGATCTCCATTCTACAATGGAACGCTAGAGGCCTAACGGCAAACAGCGGGGAGCTTCTCCATTACGTCGACTCCCTGGCTGAAAAGCCTCATTTTATATGTATTCAAGAAACGTGGGATAACGAATCATCCTCCATTAGTATACCAAATTACATGTCAACTGCACGAAACCGTCCAAATCAAAGGCGAGGTGGGTGCGCCATCTACGTCCAGTCAAGTATAGCCTTTAATATCATTCCACTCGACACTGAACTAGAGTTGCAGCAAATCAATGCATCCTTTGGATCTTTCTGCTTCTCACTCTTGAACTACTATAACCCATGTACCACTATTCATCTACTTGACCTTATCTCTATGTTGGATAATTGCTTAGACAATTTTGTCATTGTCGGTGACTTTAATGCCCACAATACCCTATGGGGCTCTAACTCCACATCCAAAAATGGACGTATGATACAAACTTTTGTGGAAGAAAATAATATTATCGTCATGAATGACTGCTCACCCACACGATTTGACATCTCTACAGGAGGTTCGTCAGCCATTGACCTAACACTTATATCAAACTCACTTTCAAGTCGCTGCACATGGCAGACTACCCCACACTTATTAGGAAGCGATCATTATGTTATCAACACTCAACTCCATGTATTGAGTCAATCCAGACCCCAGCACACCACATTCTCTAACGACACTTTCAAGCCATTTGCCTTTAAGAAAGCAAATTGGCAAATGTATAAAGAGCTACTAGAAGATAGCACTGATGATGCCCAAGTGACATCGGCTACACATCCATGCTATGATAAGCTTATTACATCAATCTTAGATGCTGCCAAGTTGGCTATTCCTACTAAGAATACCTCCTCTCGCCCTTCAACCCCTTGGTGGACGGCAGAATGCTCTGCAGCGATAAAAGATCGCAATAAGGCAAAACGTATCTTTCAAAAGTCTTATCTCTACGCTGATTTATTAACGTATAAAGTTAAAGCAGCCATCGCACGGAAAACAATCAGAGCTGCTAAATACGATCATTTTATCAAGTTCTGCTCCAAATTAAACCGCTTTACTCCTATTGACCAGATATGGAGAATGGTACGAACAATAAGTAGTACATCATCAAATAATCCCAAGCAATTCCCTCCATTGCATATTGATAATACTATCTGTCAAGATGATAAAGCAAAGGCTGATGCTTTAGCAGCACAGTTTCATCATAATCAGCCAGATACGTCACAATACTCTGAAGATACCACTCCTAACAATGAAGACGTTCATGACAACACGTCTCCTATAAACGAACCTTTTAATGAGCAAGAACTTGAAACAGCTATTTCAGCCTCAAATGACTCCTCTCCCGGAGCAGATGGTATACGCAAACCTCTAATCGAAAACTTAACAATAATGTACAAAAAGAAACTGCTTGCTATAATAAATGATATTTGGGAAACCGGTATCCTACCTACGACATGGAAACATTCCATTATTGTTCCATTACTCAAACCCGGTAAAGATAAACACCTGACAACTTCATATCGCCCAATATCATTAACCTCGTTCCTATCAAAGCTCATGGAACGAATGATAACCAAGAGAATGATGTGGATATTAGAAAAATACAACATGATTACGCCCATACAGTCCGGTTTTATGAAAAACAGGCATACTTTAGACAACTTATTACGCCTAGAAAGTGACGCACGCAAATCCCTTGGTTCAAAGAGAAACAATACAATCGCTATTTTCTTGGACTTTGCTAAGGCTTTCGACAGTGTGTCCCCTTCAGCATTGCTCCACAAAATAAGAACACTGGGATTTGATGGCCGAATCATAAACTGGATAGAAGCCTTCCTCTCGGGACGAACATATCAAGTACGCCTAAATAACTCACTCTCTGATATCAAAGAATGTAAGATTGGCCTGCCGCAAGGCAGTGTGATCAGTCCTATTCTGTTTAACATATTTATCAATGATCTCCCACTTTGCTGCCCTAAGTCTAGTATCTCTTTATACGCAGACGACGTCGCAATTTGGAGAACTCTCACAAACATTCCCTTTCTCCTACGTCAACTCCAACTGGATCTAGATAATATCCAGCAGTGGTGTTTGAAATGGGGTCTCTCATTATCTACCGCCAAGTCAAAAGTCCTCGCCTTCTGTAAGAAACCAAGGGGCGATATCTATTTGCACATTGACAATGTGAAACTAGAATTTGTAACAAATTTCAAATTTCTTGGCATTGTCCTAGACTCTCGACTTAGCTGGAAATATCATATCGATGATATCTGCACCAAGTGCTGTAAAAGATTCAATATCATGAGATCATTGGCGGGTACAAAATGGGGAGCCGATTCCAAGACACTGTTGATGTTGTATAGAGCAATTATTCGGCCTATTCTTGAATACGGCTCCGAAATATTCAATACCCTCTCTACCACGCAGGCAAATCGCATCAGAGCAATCCAGTACAAATGTCTACAAGTATGTACGGGCGCTCTGCCCACTACTCCACTTAACGCCTTACAAGTAGAGTGCAGCGAACTCCCTCTCGAAATCCGCCGAGAGAGGGCGGAACACTTTTACCGCATCCGCCTTGCCTCACTAAGCAATAATCACCCAGTTCGCTTGAGTGCAACAGATTGCTCACTATATGCCTATTCCTCTTTTCAACCTGGTAAAGAGCCTTTTGCTCTACGATTCACAGAAGAGACCCCCATAGTACAGCCATATAAGATGATCCAGTCCCCACCTTGGCATTTAATTACACCAGACATAGATCTATCTATCCAAGAAATGTGTAGTAAAGCTGACTCCACTTTCTTACAACTACAGAGCAGCTTAGAGGTAATCGGCACCAAGTACATTAACCATCTACACATATACACAGATGGGTCTTTTGACCCGAGTACCAATAGATCAGGTATCGGGATATTCATCCCACATTACAAAGTATCTATCTCTAAACGAATCTCAAATGTGTCTGTTTGTCGGGCTGAGAAAGCAGCCATCTTGATCGCCCTTGAGTGGCTCGAAACCCTCTGCCCCCTACAGGCAGTGATTTTTTCTGACTCTCTGAGTACTTTACAAGAACTATCCCATCTATCTGCCCATCAACACAACCTAGCATCTGAGATATTACTCAAATGCTCCAGCATTATCACAAACGGTTGTCACTTAACGTTCACCTGGGTACCTGCCCACTGCGGCATACTAGGAAACGAAGAAGCAGATAAGGCCGCCAAGAAAGCCTTAAATCAAAATTCAATCGAATGTCAAATCTCTCCAAGTGTAAGTGAACTGAAGAATTCAGTCAAGTCTCAAATGAAGAAAAAATGGCAGGAAATGTGGAACACATCCCCACATGGGCGACACTTGTTCAATATCCACCCAACAGTAACCACTTCATTCGCCCCAAACTGCGCAACCAGACGCAGTGAGTGTATAGTCCATAGACTTCGTATGGGTCGAGCATGCCTGGCATCTTTCCTACACGGTATTGGAAAACATCCAAACGGTCTCTGTTCTACCTGCAACACTCCTGAAACCGTAGAACATTATCTTATGCAATGTCGAAAACATGATGCCCAAAGGACAGCCCTCCGTCAAAGGATGGGAAATACACCATTCACTCTCACTAACCTACTTTCCTGCCTGTCTATTAATCACTTACTACTTTACACAAAGGAAACAGATATGTTTAACGAACTGTAGATTCTTATATTGACTAAGAGACAAGACCAATAAATCTTTAGTCAACAATTCCGGTATATATGAAATATACCGAACATTTTACTTGTTAATGTATGAACCTTTCATCCTAGTGTGAGTACACATACATAACATTTTAATGAAGGAAAAAAAAAGGGTCCAATATGATGCTCGTATAATAAGGGGTAGAGAGAAAGAGAGCGAGAGAGTGTGAGAGAGAGAGAAGAATGAAAGATGATTTTGTTTATATGTATATATATTTTTTTCCTTCACTTATTCTCGCAATCGCCGAATGCTAAGCGTTTGACTTTCTAGGTAAACGATAACAAACAACATTATAATGAAGGAAAACCAACCTCTTACATTATTATGCTCTATGTTACACGTGAGTACACAGAGTTACCTTTTCCCTCTACGTAAGTCAAGATACCTTCTGTTTTGAAACCATTAAAGGTATAAACTCTCACCTCACGTCAGTGAGAACACATATAGATATTGTATATTTCTATACTCACCTTGAGTTCATCCGGGTTCTTAACCCAATATTATCTTTAATAAATTTACCTTTTCCAGCACCTCACCTTTACTGGAAGAGTGATCAGAATAAGAAACTACTAATTCTCCGTTCAGTACACCAATGTACAACTAAACGGATATAACTCTTACAAATAGAATTATTTGAAATATGTGTCTGAACATGTGGTTCAGACTCAACAGCTGTATGATACACCTTTAAAGCATATTTCCATTTCATGGAAATCTCTCAAATATACATCTGAACCTGTGGATTGGGGTTCAAACAACCTCTTACATCTTTATAAGTTATAGACACCCATCCTCCCTCTAGCATCTCTTCTATTATGCTTTAATTTATGATATTACCTCTTACGGTAATGTAATTAGTTAGGTTTTTATATTTTATCTCTGAATGTACAACAGAGACTTGAGAAGGGCCTAAAGCCTGCATTCTCAGTGTATTTATACACGTGTTTACACGTCAGTACACAGACTTACCTTTTCCCTTTATGTAAGTCAACATACCTTTTGTTTTGAGACCAATAAAGGTACAAACTCTCACCTCACGTCAGTGAGAACACATATAGATACTGTATATTTTTACACTCACCTTGATTTCATCCGGGTTCTTAACCCAATATTATCTCTGCTGAATTTACCTTTTCAGCACCTCCTTTACTGGAAGAGTTATCAGAATTAGAAACTACTAATATCTCCGTTCGGTACACCAATGTACAACTAAACGGATATAACTCTCATAAATAGAATTATTTGAAATATGTGTCTGAACATGTGGTTCAGACTCAACAGCTGTATGATACACCTTTAAAGCATATTTCCATTCCATGGAAATCTCTCAAATATACATCTGAACCTGTAGATTGGGGTTCAAACAACCTCTTACATCTTTATAAGTTATAGACACCCATCCTTCCTCTAGCATCTCTTCTATTATGCTTTAATTTATGATATTACCTTTTACGGTAATGTAACTAGTTAGGTTTTTATACTTTATCTCTGAATGTATAACAGAGACTTGAGAAGGGCCTAAAGCCAGCTTTCTCAGTGTATTTATACACATAATTTAAACGATTTGTATTCCTTTTTTTTTCTTACTTAGCTACAAATAAAACCCCGAGTAGCTTTATTTTCTCACCCAAACTCTCCTTTTCTTCTCTCGCTTACATTTTGTGAGACAATTTTTTGTCTCGAAATCAAACAAGGTAACAATAATCTCACCTTTGTGAGACTGTATATCAGCACTTTATATTTTTATGCCAACTCGGATTCTATTCGGGTCCAAACCCAAGAGATTTTTTACTGAATATACTTCGCTAGACGCTATCTCAAATATACTGAAACAGTGATCAGAACGGAAAACTACAGACATCTTTTTTTTCAGTAAAATTATATGCAACCAAGCGAATACAAATATACAAATGAGTATGATCTCTGACATAAGTCTCCGAACATGTACTCGAGACAAAACCAACCTGGTATCTATCACTGGATAGGTATTATTTTCCTTATTTTATTTTCCCAATACACTTTGTTTATAATATTACCCCTTGGGTAACATAACGAAGCAAAATATCTGTATATGAAAATATGACATTAACTGGGACACACGTAAACCCCTATATTTAGTAAAAGTGTTCACACAGATCGATTTTTGTTTTCTTTCTCCTAGATCAACTGCTACCTGACATAAAATATAATACGATGTAGTTATGTATCAGCATATAATACTATGTATATTGCCGACAATTGCCAACTTATTTATCGCATGGTAGCAATATCAACAAATATCCACCCTGGATATTTGTTACATGAAAAAAAAGAAAGACCAAATATATACTAGTATATCATAAGACGCACTGTTACCCTTTCCTATATCAGTGTAATGATATATTTTTTCTCTGAATCACACTCTTTACATTTCTTTTTGTCATCTGTAGGAAACAAAAAAAAAATAATAATAAGTAAATTGTAATATCATCTTCCTCTTTCGGTTTATTCAACCTGAAATGTAAACCATGACAGATGTGATACAAATCAAAGCGATTTGATGTTTACGTCTCATGATACTTTATTCCTTCATCTTCTCTAATTTCTTCTTCCTTCCTATCCCCTCTCTATCTCTAACCTGTCCCCTCACTGGCCTTAATTCTATCTTCTCTCCTGATCGCTATTTGCAACGCGACTTAGATCTACGCATATGCGCATACCCCTCTTTCCGAATATATACTGACTAGAAATGTATGTCTAAACATGCTTCCTAGATTTAGACCCACGCCTTCCTTATTATACTTAGGCCTGTGGCTATTTTCTATGCTATATGATATCATCACGGTATTAGACCATGCCCTATATCTTTCCGAAATAAGACCTAATTTCCGAAAACTCAACCTAGACCTACATTGATGCTTTAATTGAGTATAGTTATGTTTACTAATCGGTATAACTATCTACCGATTTAACTAGATACCGACTCTATCTCACTCAGTCTCACACTTTACGTATTACAACGTGTTTGTATACCGTTTCAAAATTTTACTTGGATATGTCCCATAGACATAAAAGGAGTCCGTATTTGTGTATCCAAGTCTCGTCTTCGGCCGCTCATACAACAATATTACATTTCGTTGTATAGCTTTAAACTTATATATTATTAACCGATTGTGCAATATTACATTTCGTTGTATAGCTTTAAACTTATATATTATTAACCGATTGTGCAATTAAGACCCAGATAGCACCAATTTCTTTACCGATGTCTTCAGACGCGCTTCTAGTTGTATCTGTTTTCTTCTAACCTTTTACCCCTGTTTCTCTTCATCCTACCCTCACCTCATCCTTAACCTCTCTCACAACTTTGAATATGTATTCCAAAAGGAATATCATTTCAGGAGATCCGACATAAGTGACAGTACACTTTTGTTTTTCTCAGTTCAACCATATATCTTATAATTGATCGATCTCCCCTCTTCTTCTAATCTTTGATCAGAATATGACCAATTATTATAACTATTATAACTTCAAAAAAAAAAAAAAAAAAAAACAACAACAACCATATTTTGTATTTCACCTGTACATCCATGTCAGTTAGAAAATTTTGTGCTTTGTTATTACGTACTATTTATTGAATTGGTAAAGGGCTGACAAACGGTCAGAGTGAGGAGTACAGCGCCCTCTACCGCCCTAGCTGACCATCCTACCTATCTATCCTATCTCCCTACCACTATCTTCACACTATCTGCTAATCTCTTACCACTGTCCCCCTTTCGATGATATCCCTGCCTGCTAGGCTCTTATCTAAACCTAGGCCGATAGGAAAGGCGCCCGCCCCCGGAAAAGCCCAAGACTTAACCGTGGGTCGACTTGAGGGTCTTAGGCCCTCCTGTCGACGGGAACGGCGTATCCCTGCACTTCGGTACAGGAGTGGGCAGGTGATATCTGATTCCTAACTACCTATTTCTCTCTACAATACGTACGTGTGTGTATGTATGAGTGTATGTATGTGTTTGCATATAAATGTACAGTATATCCTAATGTATACTTAAGTGCCTTGAGCACATAATTTAAAAAAAAAAAAAAATCACAGCCACTCGTCCGTAAAAGAAAATGATATATGAAACTAAATAAATTTATAGATATATTATATATCTGTTAGAATATAAAAGAAAATATGTAAAATTAAATACTTTTATGAAATCTGAGCCTATCACAACCAACGCATTTTTTGGAGAAAATTGCCATATTAGGCAGACCTCCATTAATTCAAAACAACAACAACAACAACAAGCGAGTCATTAGTTTTGTTCCACTACTCTCTGAATCACTACGTATCGCATCGATTGTTATCGTGATGGCGGCTTCGGAAGCAGCAAAGAAGACAACCAAGAAGAAAGCGCCCGAGCATCCACCGACTCAGGTGATGGTCAATGCTGCTATCGGCGCACTGAAGGAGCGGAATGGATCTTCACTTCAGGCCATTAAGAAGTACATCGCAGCCAACTACAAAGTAGGCGATATGGACCGACAGACCATCTTCATCAAGCGAGCTCTGCGGAAAGGGGTTGCCAACGAGACACTGGTTCAGACGAAAGGTGTCGGGGCATCTGGCTCTTTCAAGCTGAACGTCAAGGCAGCAAAGGCAGAGGCGGCGGAGAAGGCACGAAAAGAGAAGCAGAAGGCAAAGGCCAAGGCTGACCGCGAGAAGGCCAAGGCAAAGGCAGCCGCAAAGAAAGAGAAGGCGGTCGCCAAGAAGGCCAAAGCTGCAGAAGAAAAGAAGGAGAAGAAGAAGAAGAAGGCGACAAAGAAGAAGCCGGCAAAGAAGACAGCAACCAAGTCGGAGAAAACGAAGACGCCCAAGAAGAAGACCGCAGCAAAGAAGCCATCCAAGAAGGCAACCCCGAAGAAAGTGGCGAAGAAGACGACCACCAAGTCCAAGGCGGCAAAACCAAAGAAGCCTGCTGCCAAGAAGGGTGCCAAATAAGTTTATTTGCACCTCAAGTCAAAAATCAAACGGCTCTTTTAAGAGCCACCACAAACCCAAGAAAGAATAATTGTATTGAGTAGTCGATGCACTGAGAAAAGAAGAAGAAGAAGAAAAAGAAATACACGCATGCACAGAAACACGAAACGGGGAAATAGAAAGGAATAGTTTACAAAATCAGAAATCATTCTATATTGGTGAATTTATGTTGAAAAGGAGAGAAATGGTAGATGAAGGCACAATTGTGGAGTTTTATGTGTTACTCAAGAGCAAACAATTGTGTGAGAGCTAACGAAAATAGGCTAAATAGAATGTGCCCTTATAAAAAAAAACCATGGTTTTACAACCGTAACCATGGTATAACCATGGTTATGGACGGTTTTACAATGGATCGATGGTAGTCCATGATTTTTAATTCATATCCATGGTAAATGTGTGGCGGAAGTGTGGTAATACCATTGTTAAAATACCATAGTTATGATAACATGATAAAACTTTCATTTTACGATGGTTTTAAAACCATGGTGAAAAAATCATTGTTATACCACAGTTTTAAGAAATTAAAAAAACAATGGTGAGAAAACCACGACAAAACCATCGTTCTACTTTGGTAAAAATAACATAATAATATAACAATGGTTGTAACCATGGTTTCACAATAGTATAAAAACAATGGTTAGGAAACCATGGTGTAACTCTCGTTCTACCAAGGTTGGAAACCATCGTTATTAAACCATGATTTCTTCATGGTTTTATGATAGTGTAAAAAAGATAGTAATAAAACCATGATTTTAACCATGGTATTATGATAGCACAAAAACACTAGTTATAATACCATGGTTAAACTTTCGTTTTACAAAGGTTAAAAATGATGGGTATTAACCATGATATTAACCATGGTTTTATCATAGTTAAAAAATGATGGTTATATAACCATGGCTCTAACAGTGGTTTAATGAAAGTGTTTTAAAACCATGGTTAAAAAATCATCGTTATACCACAGTTTTAAGAAATTAAAAAAACAATGGCGAGAAAACCACAACAAGACTATCGTTCTACTTTGGTAAAAATAACATAATAATATAACAATGGTCGTAACCATGGTTTCACAGTAGTATAAAAACAATGGTTAGGAAACCATGGTGTAACTCTCGTTCTACCAAGGTTGGAAACCATCGTTATTAAACCATGATTTCATTATGGTTTTATGATAGTGTAAAAAAGATAGTAATAAAACCATGATTTTAACCATGGTATTATGATAGCACAAAAACACTAGTTATAATACCATGGTTAAACTTTCGTTTTACAAAGGTTAAAAATGATGGGTATTAACCATGATATTAACCATGGTTTTATCATAGTTAAAAAATGATGGTTATATAACCATGGCTCTAACAGTGGTTTAATGAAAGTGTTTTAAAACCATGGTTAAAAAATCATCGTTATACCACAGTTTTAAGAAATTAAAAAAACAATGGCGAGAAAACCACAACAAGACTATCGTTCTACTTTGGTAAAAATAACATAATAATATAACAATGGTCGTAACCATGGTTTCACAGTAGTATAAAAACAATGGTTAGGAAACCATGGTGTAACTCTCGTTCTACCAAGGTTGGAAACCATCGTTATTAAACCATGATTTCATTATGGTTTTATGATAGTGTAAAAAAGATAGTAATAAAACCATGATTTTAACCATGGTATTATGATAGCACAAAAACACTAGTTATAATACCATGGTTAAACTTTCGTTTTACAAAGGTTAAAAATGATGGGTATTAACCATGATATTAACCATGGTTTTATCATAGTTAAAAAATGATGGTTATATAACCATGGCTCTAACAGTGGTTTAATGAAAGTGTTTTAAAACCATGGTTAAAAAATCATCGTTATACCACAGTTTTAAGAAATTAAAAAAACAATGGCGAGAAAACCACAAGACTATCGTTCTACTTTGGTAAAAATAACATAATAATATAACAATGGTTGTAACCATGGTTTCACAATAGTATAAAAACAATGGTTAGGAAACCATGGTGTACAACTCTCGTTCTACTAAGGTTGAAAACCATCGTTATAAAACCATGATTTCATCATGGTTTTATGATAGTGTAAAAACAATAGTTATAAAACCATGATTTTAACCGTGTTTTGTATGATAGCACAAAAACACTAGTTATAATACCATGGTTAAACTTTCGTTTTACAAAGGTTAAAAATGATGGGTATTAACCATGATATTAACCATGGTTTTATCATAGTTAAAAAATGATGGTTATACATTTTGTATAACCATGGCTCTAACAGTGGTTTAATGAAAGTGTTTTAAAACCATGGTTAAAAAATCATCGTTATACCACAGTTTTAAGAAATTAAAAAAACAATGGCGAGAAAACCACAAGACTATCGTTCTACTTTGGTAAAAATAACATAATAATATAACAATGGTTGTAACCATGGTTTCACAATAGTATAAAAACAATGGTTAGGAAACCATGGTGTACAACTCTCGTTCTACTAAGGTTGAAAACCATCGTTATAAAACCATGATTTCATCATGGTTTTATGATAGTGTAAAAACAATAGTTATAAAACCATGATTTTAACCGTGTTTTGTATGATAGCACAAAAACACTAGTTATAATACCTTGGTTAAACTTTCGTTTTACAAAGGTTGAAAACGATGGCTATTAACCATGATATTAACCATGGTTTTATCATAGTTAAAAAATGATGGTTAGGCTATATAACCATGACTTTAACAGTGGTTTAACGAAAGTGTGAAAACAACGGTTTTAAACAATCGCTCAAATTCCATTTTAGCGAGGAAAACGATGGTCATAGCTACACCAGGATTTGCACCATGGTTTTATCATAGTGTGATGTGCAAAGGATGGTTATGAAACATTGATTGGTTCTACGAACCGTGGTTTCATGATAGTGAAGAGGCGGTTAAAAAGCCATGATTTTCACCATGGTTGTATGATAGCTCATAAGAACAGTGGTTATAAAACCGTGGTTTAACTTTTGTTTACCCACGGTTGAAAAAGTGGTTAATATTTTAACAATGGTTTCAACCGTGCATGGTTTCATGCTGATCAGATATAGAGTGCAGAAAAACCATATTCTAGAATTTCTAACCATGGAACCTTGTATGATAGCATAAGAACAGTGGTTATTAAACCATGGTTAACTTTTTGTTTTACCAAAGTTTAAACCACGTGCACTATGATTATTGAATGATGTCGATCACAAAAATCAATATGAAAACTCATAATTTGATGGCCGCAATGTCAATGCAAGTCATGACGGACATTTCATCTAACGCAACCACCCGTTTGGCTTCAATAGGATTATGTAAACAAACAGTAGTCTTACCATTGCAAACAAAAAGCTGCTTCACTTGGTTGATTTACAGCATTCCTAAAATGCAACATCTATTCACTACGGAATAAAGCACGTAAAAAACCTTAAATGAGATTACATACTCGTGAAAAAATAAAAAAAGGTAGTAACCCATTGCCGCCCGTTCGTTCCCCGTAGCTTTGACATGTACACACAACAATAGAAAACTACTAGGTACACTGTATATGAATGCAATCGGCGTGTAGCAATTGTGTACGATGAATGGGAGATCCGGGTTGTTGATATGAGGCTCGTTCGTACCAAGGATCACAACAAAAATATATTTCAAAAAAAATGGAGCACAAAAAATATTGACACATTAAAAAAATTTTAATTTGCAATAAAAAAAGTTTTATACATATATTTTTTTATTCAAAACCAAAAAATTAATGATTACAAGTTTTCTTGGTAATAATGTAACGTAACAGGTCATGTGCGTGTTGTTGTTGTCGCTGATTGAACCTTACGTGTATGTAGAGCTGCTGAACCGTTAGTCCGCGACCGCGCTCAAAAACCACACACACGGTTACGATTCGCTGTTCATTTCAAACGCTCTTGATCTTTCGTGATGATCTCTGACTGGAGTCAAACATCTCGACGTACGAACCATCTATTTTGAGAAATGGCTAGCAAACGGCCCCTAAGAAAAAGAGGAACTTCTCCTTTGGGATTCTTCGCGGAAGGTTGGTCAACGTAACTTTTAATACATTATGTAGACCTAATCTTAGCTAAAATAATTACCAGCGAGATTTGCATTGCATTGTCCCGACCGACCCGGGGCCGGCAGCGGCCCTGCCCCTGCTGTGCAAATTTCGCATGATTGTATCAAGTGGGGATAACCAGTCCAGTTAGACTGTTCTGTATCTGAGAGTGTGACTGAGTCAGTGAGTGTGAGAGTATGACATGAGAGCTCAAGAGTTTGGAATGAGTTGTTCTAACTCAGCTACTGTATATGTACTGAAATGTTAGTGTTACTGTGTCACGTAAATTCTACAAGTTATCTACGGTAACTAGATTCTATACACAACCCAGTCGCTGTAGACAGTGTAGATCTAGTATGGTTGGGGCACCACCTATCGGCAGGGCACCTTCCCATCGGCACCCTGCGTATCATGGCTGTTTGCGTATAGAACGAAAAGGTACGCGCGGGATTAAGTGTCATGAGCTATAAAAACAAAAACGAAGAAACGAAAATCAAACTCAAACAAACCAAGCTAAAAATTACACATCCGCTCAGTAACGACGCATGGCTGTGAAATTCATGTGTATTACCTATGGCCTGTGAAATTCACGTGTATTACCTATGCTGTGAAATTCACGTGTATACCTATGGAGGTTAGGGGGTGCCGATCGCAAGGTTCCCTTTTTAGCTGCGCGAAGAAAACGAAACGCACACGCTAAAATTGCGCTATTTTAAAACGGAGATTCATAATCAACGAGACGGTCATGACATTCAAAACTGCAGTATTTATGGCATATTTGAGGTAAGAATTAGGCGGATTTGTGTTATATTTTTAGATTAAACAAGCTACAGATCCTTAGGGTGACGATACGTGGTACTCCCAACCCTACTACTAAGCGACAGGCTATAATTTATTCGCACAGCACAGCGTACTCTAACAGCGTCTGGTCGGGCTAACAAGACGATAGTTAGGCGTAATCCCTAACAATGTTGGGTGGTGATGTCAGGTTCGGTGCAAGCTACATCAACAACACTATTTTCTGCTAACTCTGTTAGGACTTCTAGTGGTATAACTGCTCCAGTGAATCAAGAGTATCAGTAGAAGCTACGCTAAGACACAAGGGCTTACTCCTGCAAACTAGTACGCTCATGGGCGAAATACGGACGCCATTCCGCCATTGAAAGCAACAGACCGATAGATTGATTAGAGGGCGTACTGTATATTACGTGATCATGATATCAGTGCCGTATCACTGGGTCCTCGTATTTCTGTCTCCCTTTCATTTTTCCCCTTTTTAGGGGGCATACAGGGGAAGATATGTACGGATGTATGTACTTAGAATCTTGTTTTGTCGTAAAGAAGTATCATTCCTCTCTAACTATGAAATGTATTTGAAAAAAAATTTCATTTACTTTCCAATCGCAATCTGCAGGCCCACAAAGTTTGATTGAGCTGAAGTAGGTAGACCAAACTATGTTTCGGGAGGGAGAGAGAAAGAGATAGGTGGCGTTTGTCAGCTCAAACACAAACTTGCTGAGGGACTATAGATAAAAAAGTAAAGGCTTTTACATTACTTCAATTTTTTTTTTTTTTTACATATCGACAGAAAATATACTTTTTGTGATATTTTGAGGTCTGAAATGCAATTCTACCGCTGTGTGCTTCCTTTTAAAATGAAGAAAATGAAAGGAAGGTAGGGTTTGCTCCATAGGCTCACGTGTTTAAGAAGCTTGCGGTATTATTACTAAATTGGCTGCCATTGGGCTCGGTTGGGCTCCCGCTCCATGCCGTACTACACCCGTTTGCGTGCGAAGTAGCGAGAGTACGCCCTCTTAGCTTTTTGATTGTGTCTCAGCACTAACTTAAGCACTGGCAGCCACTGGCACTGGCGATAAAACTGAAGTGAACTTGAAGTCCGTAGGTGCTGGTAGGATGACCTCAAGAATATGTCATAAATTTCTGGTTGCTGGTGCTGGGCAAACTTGTGAAAGATTCGTCTGTCCGGAGGAGGAGTCTTTTATTTTTTTTTTACGTTACTTATGGCTCTCTACCTCCGGACTATGTCTATAGGAGGGGATCCGTAAAGCCAGATGCAGTCTCTGCTCTGTGGAACATATCCCTGTCGACGAGATACAGACCAATCTTTCGGTCAAGTGCTGGGCTTGGTGTTGAAATCAAAGAATGTAGTCTACTGAACCTAGCTCCGCTATTTCGTAGTGTAAGAGTTAGGCCTGTAGCATGTACATTTTATGCTAATGCAATGGTCACCCACGCCACAAAATGTAGGCCCTACACAAGCATGTGGCTTCATAAATCTGAGCCTGGAAGCATAAAATTAAATATTAAGTTGTGTTTTGAAGAATGGTTGAAATTTGGGGCATTTTAGTCTGTCTTCCTCACTTTGTGTCTAAAAACTAAGCAGTCCTGCATCTTTTAATATTCGAGTGTAATCATGCGCCATCACTTTTCGTTGTGCGATTCTCACGGACCTCGCGATGCTGCGATTCCAACACCTATTGCTGGGGATCAATAACTTTGATCAGTATCGCTTAGTTAATCTGACCGTCGGTGTTGGAGCTCAGTTTAAGTCAGTCATTTGGGAGCTAGCACTAGCACTAATCTTGAAATCCCCCAATGGCAAAGGATGCTGTATTTTGTAATTTGTATGTTATACCAGTATATCATTCACCTAACGGATTGTTGTGTGATTTTTCTGGCTAACCTTATTTTTCTTCTCTCAATCATTAATAGGTGTATTATTGTTATGTCGTGTGTTTTTTTTTTCCTCATCAGAATCAAAGATTGACTGTGCAGGTGGCTGATGTGAGAAGGTGTTTCCATCCATGACCATTGATCATGCTGTCCACTAGCTTGCTCCTTTCATGGGTACAAGTACATGATGCACATGCAGCGCTGATTTCCATCAATATGTGTACATGGCATCCTCCTGGCTGAATTCTGGTGCAAAGAAGTGGATCATCTGATGTCATGTTTTTTCCCGTTTGACCATGTCATCAAGGAGAAGGTATTCCTTTTTCTTTGTTTCTTTATTTCAACCCAGTATGGTTCATTAGAAATTTGAGCATATCGCTGTAACATACCCAAATTCTTGTGCAACATCCTCAAAAACCAGCAGCATGCTATGCGACATTGTAGAATATTTGGGAGTCTTTTATTCCAGCAGTCATTTGGGAGCTAGCACAAGCACCAAACTTTAAATCATCCAATGCTGTATTTTGTATGTTACGTCATTTTCCTGTGTGATTTTTCTGCCTAACCTTATTTCACTTCTCTCAATCATCACTATTATCGTTATGTTGTGTTATATTTTTTTTTCCTCATCAGAATCAATGATTGATTGTGCCAGTGGCTGACATGAGAAGGTTTCTCCATAGAAGACTTGAAGTCCACCCATGACCATCGATCAGGCTGTCCCCTAGCTAGCTCCTTTCATGGGTACAAGTACATGCAGTGCTGATACGTGTATGGCATCCTCCTGGCTGAATTCTGGTGCAGAGAAGTCCATCTACTGATGTCATACTTTCTCCCGCTTTTCCATGTCATCAAGGGTAAGATACTCCTCTGTCTTTCTTTATTTGTTTCTTTCTTTTTTTCAACCCATTATTAGTGTGGTTCATGAGGAATTTGAGCATTACACTGCAGCATACCCACATTCTTGTGCAACATCCTCAAATACCAGCAGCATGCTATGCAGCATCCTAAAATATTGGCAACCTGCTTAAAATAGAATGTGATCAATTTTTGAAAAACATCAAATTACTCTAGGCAATTTGTGCACAATACATGATATGGAATGTTGAACGTAATGGCTTCACCTGTATGTGGCACTTAGGGGTTAAAATGATTGTAAAAGTACACTGTATTTTAAACAGTATCTCTCCAGCACATTAGAGTGATGAAATGATGGCTAGGTGTACCACATCAATCTAATCCCATTCTTCTTATGTTTTTTGCAAGGTAGCTATTCTGTGCAAGAATTTTGTGTGTTGAGTATTTGAAGTAGAGTTTAACACGTACTACATGTTATTATTATTTTAAAAAAATAATAGCGTAATGAATAAATTCTCAGTTTGTTGCAGGAGTGATCTTCCCCAAGAAAATTCTCACGGCTCATGGTTGCAAAAGAAGGACATCTCAAGGCTCCACAACGACAAAGGGCACACTAACCAAGCTATATCAAGACCTAGTTCCTGCGAAGCCTCATCCAGAAGTTGCACCAAAGCTTACTGCTGGATATTCTTGGACAGTAGAAGTACAAGGACAGTTTTCAAAGCATGTGAAGTGTGCATGTATGCTCTCATGTCAGGACTGTTGGTTGCTAGATCATTTTTTTTTTTTTGATGCTGTTTTGTTCTGTTGTCCAGTGCTCCTGGTGTCACTTAAGTCCAAATTTGCGTTATCTATACAAAGCTACAAATGATCATGTACATCAAACATGCACTAATGTATGTACACTGTATTTAATTATCCAACTAATTCTTTGCAGGTGATATTGTTATAGTTTTAAATCATGTGACTGGCAATAAGCCATACCTACGTACAGTCAAGATGCTGCTCATGAAGCAATAAAAAGCTACTTTTCAATCGTAACAGCAAAGTGAGCAAATGTGCATTCTTATGTGTTATTTGTTGACTGAGGTTCAGTAAGAGTACATTTTCTTCATTGATTTGTTTACATAAACCTACAGTTTTGCAACTGGAAATAATGTGATATTTGTATGATACTTTGACTTCTCACACCCAGCTGCTGAAAAATAACTTTTGAATGTATAATCATAATTGACTGTTTCTACCCTTGTGTACTTTCTTATTTTAAAGGTGCCTAGACCCGGTAGTTGCTGCAGCGCTTTTGGATGAGAGTGCCGATCACCATTAGCATTGATACAAAGACTGCCGAAATTGAGCTGTCGTCAACAGTAAAGCGCGTAGGTGTTGCTAGGTAATGTTGCCTTCATTGTCTTCTCTGCGTGTCAGACAGTCCGTAGAATTTGAATGCTAGGGTGCATGCTTCTTTGTTTGACTTCAGAGAAAAAAATATTAAAGCTGTCATCATCAGCAGTGGATTGGACTTCTTCGGACTCATGGAAATGGGTCAAAGCGTAAGCGCTAACGATAAAGAGGAGTCGATAGCATAGGTCTCTCAAGGAAGCTTGTGCCGTGCGCCGTGTACGCTAACGATAAAGAGGAGTCGATAGCATAGGTCTCTCAAGGAAGCTTGTGCCGTGCGCCGTGTACGCAAGCAAACCACCGGGTCTATGTGCCTTTAAATGCTAATGACAGTACAGTCAACTCCAGTCAGTCAGTTTTGACTGAAAAAGCGCATCAAATTGGGCAATGTTTGACTTCTGCATGTTCAGAGGAATACACATGACTAGGCCATAAAAATTGGGACTTTTTGGTTTCCTCAATTTGGCCATAGTGTATTCGATATACATGTATGTTTTGGGGAGAGCTTTGGCTGTGTGAAAGTCAATGCTGGTAAGAGCATCGACCTACTCGTTGCTACATATAGCTTCTTTTATTAAATAGTGAATCAATTAACACTTACAATCTGCACCCATCCACCAACACACACATGGAAGTCAGTTTTTAAATACAGCTGTACATATTTTTTAGACTATAGCTAGAAGGAAAATAATAGAGAATTGGTTTTCTCCTGTTTCAGAGTCCAGGTTCATATACATGTTTACAAATGTACTGTATCATAATACATATGTATAGGAATTGTAAGAATTATTATTCTGCTCCAGGTAATTTACTGAAAATATTTTTATTTCATCACTTTATGTGAAGACTCTACTGTGCTATTTATTGATCATTATTCATCAAATATTATATTCACCAATTTTTATTATTCACCAATTTCCCCCATGGTTTCTCAAAGTACTTGTGAAATACAACTGTAGTTAAAAATACATTTTTCTACAATATTGCACTGTGGTTAAATAGTGGGTTTACTATGTACAATGGATCATGGTTGTATCGTGATTTGGGTTGTAATTCTGTGGTTTGGCAGCTGTAAAACCATGTTTTCATCTTTTCCTAACCAAACTTTCACCTTTACCTAACCATGGTTTTACACTTCCTTAACCATGGTTTCACTTTTTCGTAACCATGGCTTGGGCACAGTAGAAACACAGTAGTGACCATGGTAAAACCACAGTAATGTCATGGTAAGTGCATTCCAATTTACCACCTTTAAACCATGGTTACCATGGTTAACCCATGCTAAACCTATGGTTTAACCGTGGTTACCATGGTTTAACAATAGTGCACCATTGTTTAACTATGGTTAAACTATGATTTAACACTAGTGCACCATGGTTTGACCATAATTAAACCATATTGCCCTATGGTTAAACCATGAGTTTATCATGGTTTCATCTTTTCCTAACCGTAGTTTCACCATTTCCTAACCGTAGTTTCACCATTTCCTAACCATGGTTTTACACTTCCTTTACCATGGTTTCACTTTTTCTTAACCATGGTTTTGGCTTGGTAGAAACACAGTAGTGACCATGGTAATACCACAGTAATGTCATGGTAAGTGCGTTCCAATTTACCACCTTTAAACCATGGTTACCATGGTTAACCCATGCTAGACCTATGGTTTAACCATAGTGCACCATTGTTTAACTATGGTTAAACTATGGTTTAACACTAGTGCACCATGGTTTGACCATAATTAAACCATATTGCACTATGGTTAAACCATGAGTTTGCCATGGTTTCATCTTTTCCTAACCATAGTTTCACCATTTCCTAACCATGGTTTTACACTTCCTTAACCATGGTTTTGGTACTGTAGAACCACAGTAGTGACCATGGTAATACCACAGTAATGTCATGGTAAGTGCGTTCCAATTTACCACCTTTAAACCATGGTTACCATGGTTAACCCATGCTAAACCTATGGTTTAACCGTAGTTATCATGGTTTAACCATAGTGCACCATTGTTTAACTATTGTTAAACTATTGTTAAACACTAGTGCACCATGGTTTGACCATAATCAAACCATATTGCACTATGGTTAAACCATGGATGGATCCAACGTAAAACCATGGTTATGCCTCATAGTCAAACCATGGTACATGTATTTTTTTACAAGGGCGAAGACGCCCAAGAAGAAGACCGCAGCAAAGAAGCCATCCAAGAAGACAACCCCGAAGAAAGTGGCGAAGAAGACGACCACCAAGTCCAAGGCGGCAAAACCAAAGAAGCCTGCTGCCAAGAAGGGTGCCAAATAAGTTTTATTTGCACCTCACATCAAAAATCAAACGGCTCTTTTAAGAGCCACCACAAACCCAAGAAAGAATAATTGTATTAAGTAGTCGATGCACTGAGAAAAGAAGAAGAAGAAAGAAATACACGCATGCACAGAAACACAAAACGGGGAAAATAGAAAGGAATAGTTTACAAAAACAGAAATCATTCTATATTGGTGAATTTATGTCGAAAAGGAGAGAAATGGTAGATGAAGGCACAATTGAGGAGTTTTATGTGTTACTCAATAGCAAACAATTGTGTGAGAGCTAACGAAAATAGGCTAAATAGAATGTGAGCGGGGGAGGGTGATGGTTTTCGTTTAGGAGAGAAGTTTTACTCTGAAAAATCGTTTCAAACTCGAAATCATGTGAGTGTGAGTGTATGTGTATATATGCATATCTGCCACTCCATATCTATGTAGCTTTATGCTGTCAATATTATCATACGTGTATTTCATTTGTTCATTTCTTTAGGTAATGTGCGACAGAGTAATGTATGTGATGTGACACAGTGCCCGTCCGACTCGCGGTGCAGCTGGTCTGGTCAACGCAACGGACGGCCGTGAGGTGGCGCACTCGATCCAGCCGGATGTCGTGCAGGCGGATCGTGGGCTGGCCGCGGCGGACAGTAGGAGAATGGGGCGTCGCCCTCCATGTCCGCAAAGCGGTTACTTAAAACCTGTTCGGTCAGGTGCAGTGTCATCATTCGGCTTTTGGATTTCTCATCAGCTATACCACAATCAACTCGCACCATCATGTCTGGACGCGGTAAAGGAGGCAAAGGACTAGGAAAGGGAGGAGCAAAGCGGCACCGCAAAGTTCTTCGTGATAACATCCAGGGCATCACCAAGCCAGCAATCCGTCGTCTGGCAAGAAGGGGCGGAGTGAAGAGAATCTCGGGCCTCATCTACGAAGAAACCCGCGGAGTCCTGAAAGTCTTCCTTGAGAACGTGATCCGCGATGCAGTGACATACTGCGAGCATGCCAAACGCAAGACGGTTACTGCCATGGACGTCGTTTACGCATTGAAGAGGCAGGGACGCACACTCTACGGATTTGGCGGCTAGAATTCAACGGCCTCCTGCACCACAAAACAACGGCTCTTTTCAGAGCCACCACATTATCAAGAAAGAATACACTTTATGAAACAAATTTCCACATCTCTTTCATTTGTTATTACGACACGTCAGGTCATATTCTATGGACCGAACGTCATTATGAAAAGCACGTTTGAATCAATGCTCAAACCTCGTCATTATATTGTACTGAAATAATTTCCCCATCTTTATATAACATCGTACATATTTCTAGTTCAGATTTTTGTTTTTTTCTGTTCTGTGGCAATCATGCTCATAAAAAACGCCTCCACTGCACGCTGTATAGAGTTTACTGGTTGTAAATGACGATGGCATAACGACTATGGCATGTTTTTGCTCATCACAGCCCCCAGTTGCAAATAGGGAAAGAGAGAGAGAGAGAGAGAGAGAGAGAGAGATGGAGAGAGAGAGGAATTTCTCTCGAGTAAAGTTGTTGTTTTGGCTTCTGTAATGTTGTTGTCATACGATTGTAAACTTGTTGCTTTCTGTGTGAAGTTGTTGCTTCGTGTGTAAAGTTGTTGTCTTTTTGGTAAAGTTGTTGTTCCCATAGTGGGTGGGTTGTAGAAAGCAACAACTTTACACATTTCTTTGGTGAAGTTTGGTGTAGGAAAGATTCTATGCACTATTTGGCATGACCAGCATATAGCCAATTTTGCGCAGATTAAGCACCCGCAGTACACATGTTGGAGTAATTAAGTCTGGATAATATCTTGCTGTTTGACATTGGGTTTAGTATTGGGAAGTGAGAAACAAAAAAGCAATCAATCAATCAATCAAATAAAGAAAGAAAGAAAGAAAGAAAGAATAGTATCGACAATTCAATTCATTTATTTTCATTTTCAACGTAACACAAGATAAATCAGGTATTACATCATAAACAAAAACATTTGCCTTTGCAATAGATAAATGATATCCATAAACATAAGAGCGCATACTGGCAAAAAAAAAAGAAAAGAAAAGAAAAAGAAAGAAGAAATGACACAAAGTCATGCTTCAGTTGTATGCAAGCAAGAAGGTATGGTTTCTCTAACGCATAATAAATCTTTACAAATGAATTTCAGCTGCAGCGCGTTAGGAAACGGCGACGAAGGTAGATAATACGTGTAAAAGTTTAACAGGCACTGAAAAGAAATAAGGGAAGTTAGCAGCTATTTCGTGAGACACGCAACAGAATATGTATAGTTACAGGAGCTTTTCTGGATCTGGTTTGATTACAAAAAGAAAAGAAAAGTTATCAATAAAATATTTACAGAGAATTATTAATGTGTTTCATTTTTACACGCAGTTCAAGGACAAAATCAGGGTGATATTGGACAGAAATCTGTCTACCGCCATCTGGTGGCAAAAAAACCATTATTCCACCACGGCCGGCAGGCAGAGCCGTCACGCCCGCCTGAATTGATGCTTCTGCTAATCCTCATCTAATTTGCATGAACTGTGCGAGCGGATCCTCCGAACGCGTATAAAAGAGGAGAGGGGGCAGGTGACCATAACATTTCTCTTTCAGAGTAACGTCGAATTCGCACCCGCTTAGTCTAATCAACGCTCACAATGGCTCCTCCATCCGGACAAGTTGCCAAGAAGGGTTCCAAGAAAGCTGCCAAGGCTCCCCGGCCCAATGCCGACAAGAAGAGGCGTAGGAAGAGGAAGGAGAGCTACGGCATCTACATCTACAAGGTTCTGAAGCAAGTCCACCCGGATACTGGAATTTCGAGTCGCGCCATGTCCATCATGAACAGCTTCGTCAACGACATTTTCGAACGCATCGCCGCCGAAGCTGCCCGTCTCGGTCAGTACAACAAGAAGTCGACCATCAGCAGCCGTGAAGTGCAGACCGCAGTGCGCCTCCTTCTCCCCGGAGAACTGGCAAAGCACGCCGTCAGCGAGGGCACCAAAGCTGTCACCAAGTACACTACATCCAAGTAGATGTCCACAGTCGCCTCTAATCCAAACGGCCCTTATCAGGGCCACCACATAACCAAGAAAGAATATCCAACTGTTGTATGAAATCATAATTATATCCTAATTATAACGAATCAAAAAGCTAGTACTTTACACACCAGACTAGAAATACAAATCATTGCTTGCTTAGTGATTTCAGATTGTCTGCTTATTCATATTAGCTTCTCGTGTTAACATAATGTACTCATTAATTAGTTGAATGAAAGCACTACCTGATCGAAAAAATCATGCATACATATTACAGATTAATGCTTAAGACCCGCACAATATACAGTAACTTCCAATCTGCCTGCTCTTCCTCTTCGGGTAGAAGAGAGAATACAAAGAGTCTAAATTACCACACCGCTTTATAGAATCATCTTCTTAACGAGGTGTTGCTATATGAATCTATTCCAAATACCATCATGCACGTATAGTAATAATATCAATGTTACAGCAGCCTGCTGCGTACAGAAAAAAATCGTTCGGAATGATGTCTTCAGTATATTATAGTGGTCGCAATAATCATTGAATTCGCGAGCTGGTATCTCAACGGCGCCATCTACGGGAACGCGTGAACAGGTTGAGCAGCGTGACCAACCACAGCAGACTGGACGTCCGCCGGACATTCAGCTCCCATTTTATATCGGGGACGATGGATCCCTAGACCCGGGACGGATCCAATCCGTGGCCTGTGATTGGTCAAGCAGTGATTTCCTTTGTCCGAGATGACCGCACTGTCCAGCCCCGCAGCGGCGGCCGCCACCCGTCCAGTCTGCTGTGGTTGGTCACGCTGCTCAACCTGTTCACGCGTTCCCGTAGATGGCGCCGTTGAGATACCAGCTCGCGAATTCAATGATTATTGCGACCACTATAATATACTGAAGACATCATTCCGAACGATTTTTTCTGTACGCAGCAGGCTGCTGTAACATTGATATTATTACTATACGTGCATGATGGTATTTGGAATAGATTCATATAGCAACACCTCGTTAAGAAGATGATTCTATAAAGCGGTGTGGTAATTTAGACTCTTTGTATTCTCTCTTCTACCCGAAGAGGAAGAGCAGGCAGATTGGAAGTTACTGTATATTGTGCGGGTCTTAAGCATTAATCTGTAATATGTATGCATGATTTTTTCGATCAGGTAGTGCTTTCATTCAACTAATTAATGAGTACATTATGTTAACACGAGAAGCTAATATGAATAAGCAGACAATCTGAAATCACTAAGCAAGCAATGATTTGTATTTCTAGTCTGGTGTGTAAAGTACTAGCTTTTTGATTCGTTATAATTAGGATATAATTATGATTTCATACAACAGTTGGATATTCTTTCTTGGTTATGTGGTGGCCCTGATAAGGGCCGTTTGGATTAGAGGCGACTGTGGACATCTACTTGGATGTAGTGTACTTGGTGACAGCTTTGGTGCCCTCGCTGACGGCGTGCTTTGCCAGTTCTCCGGGGAGAAGGAGGCGCACTGCGGTCTGCACTTCACGGCTGCTGATGGTCGACTTCTTGTTGTACTGACCGAGACGGGCAGCTTCGGCGGCGATGCGTTCGAAAATGTCGTTGACGAAGCTGTTCATGATGGACATGGCGCGACTCGAAATTCCAGTATCCGGGTGGACTTGCTTCAGAACCTTGTAGATGTAGATGCCGTAGCTCTCCTTCCTCTTCCTACGCCTCTTCTTGTCGGCATTGGGCCGGGGAGCCTTGGCAGCTTTCTTGGAACCCTTCTTGGCAACTTGTCCGGATGGAGGAGCCATTGTGAGCGTTGATTAGACTAAGCGGGTGCGAATTCGACGTTACTCTGAAAGAGAAATGTTATGGTCACTATTCTATTCTATTCTATTGTTCTATTTAAATGGGGATCTATCCATGGACAATTTTCCCCACAATGTACATGTTCTTTATATGAAAATTATGTGTTGTTAATGAGGATGGGTGGATTGTTAGATGAAATGGGGGATGTAGCGATGTGTTGGGTTCATAACTGTATAGGTTGGTTCATTTATATATTAATACTTATGTAATGTTATTCATAACAATGTATATATGGGTTCATGTTACATAGATTCAAAACAATATAAATATATATTGAGTATATATTGTATACATAACGATATATTATATTGGTTTCATATCGTATAAAAAAAATATGGGCTTGTGTAAAGACACAATAATATAAGTATATATCTATATATCACTATGCTTATTATATAAATTCTTGATAATGTGTGTGTATATATATATATGCATTTAAAAAATGTACTGATTTATATTTGGGTTTATATTGTATATAATTCACATATGTTTCCGTGTTTATAAAAACACCAAAACTGTCACCGAGTCTGACATTTTTAACTTTCTTATCTATATACATTATACCTACATGTTTCAAAAACAGTATATCGTCTGTTTTGAGAGAAAGAAAAAAAAAATGCGTATATATACCCTGACATTGATTGCAGTATATATGCACATATATTCCAACATTGCCTGCTATTTCTATAATTAATCCAATTCCTGATAATCATTAACTGCCTACATATGCATATAACTTAGCGCAGACACCTGCATGTACATGTGTGTGCCGATATTACCTATCTTCTCATATAATTCAATTTATAAAAACAAAACATATTTATATTACCCATCTGTGTCATTTCCACACTAAAGTACAATATTTGTGCTTACACACATATATACATACGTACATACATATATATGCATGCATAGCACACACATACATACGTGATATATATGCATGCACAATATATATGCATACATGCATATGCATGCATAGCATACTCATATATAATTACATTACATTACAGACAGAAGTGCGATAACATTAAAGGCTTCAAGCCGGTGATACTAAAGATTTCTTTAGGGCCAGAAGTGGGTCAACCATGGAGTAAGTACTCCTATAAATTTGGTTCATATTTAGCAAATTTGGAAAAATCGCAATTCTGTCTTATAACAATTATTTGTTTTAATTTATATAATTATTAACAGGACTCACTTGCCTGTATATTTATTCAATAACCACCCCATCAAGAAAACATTACAATATCTGATGGGTATCAAAGAAAAAAAAAAACAATATAACAACTTTCAGTAATGACATATTCGAGCCGCTCTCAGCTTGTTGGTTGACCTCAGATGTGAAACAATGCTTTGAGCGGTTCGTTGATACTGAACTGAAATTCAGACATTCAAATCATAAGATTATCTTAGTATATACAAAGAACAGAGAAATATATAATTCGCAGTAATCATAAGATTATCTTAATATGTACAAAGAACAGAAAATATATAATTCGCAGTAATTCATGAGGTGGTAACAAAAAAACTAGAATCATATAAATATTGAGACATATTTTGTCTCAATTGCGTTTGGCATGCTCGCAGTATGTCACTGCATCGCGGATCACGTTCTCAAGGAAGACTTTCAGGACTCCGCGGGTTTCTTCGTAGATGAGGCCCGAGATTCTCTTCACTCCGCCCCTTCTTGCCAGACGACGGATTGCTGGCTTGGTGATGCCCTGGATGTTATCACGAAGAACTTTGCGGTGCCGCTTTGCTCCTCCCTTTCCTAGTCCTTTGCCTCCTTTACCGCGTCCAGACATGATGGTGCGAGTTGATTGTGGTATAGCTGATGAGAAATCCAAAAGCCGAATGATGACACTGCACCTGACCGAACAGGTTTTAAGTAACCGCTTTGCGGACATGGAGGGCGACGCCCCATTCTCCTACTGTCCGCCGCGGCCAGCCCACGATCCGCCTGCACGACATCCGGCTGGATCGAGTGCGCCACCTCACGGCCGTCCGTTGCGTTGACCAGACCAGCTGCACCGCGAGTCGGACGGGCACTGTGTCACATCACATACATTACTCTGTCGCACATTACCTAAAGAAATGAACAAATGAAATACACGTATGATAATATTGACAGCATAAAGCTACATAGATATGGAGTGGCAGATATGCATATATACACATACACTCACACTCACATGATTTCGAGTTTGAAACGATTTTTCAGAGTAAAACTTCTCTCCTAAACGAAAACCATCACCCTCCCCCGCTCACATTCTATTTAGCCTATTTTCGTTAGCTCTCACACAATTGTTTGCTATTGAGTAACACATAAAACTCCTCAATTGTGCCTTCATCTACCATTTCTCTCCTTTTCGACATAAATTCACCAATATATAATGATTTCTGTTTTTGTAAACTATTCCTTTCTATTTTCCCCGTTTTGTGTTTCTGTGCATGCGTGTATTTCTTTCTTCTTCTTCTTTTCTCAGTGCATCGACTACTTAATACAATTATTCTTTCTTGGGTTTGTGGTGGCTCTTAAAAGAGCCGTTTGATTTTTGATGTGAGGTGCAAATAAAACTTATTTGGCACCCTTCTTGGCAGCAGGCTTCTTTGGTTTTGCCGCCTTGGACTTGGTGGTCGTCTTCTTCGCCACTTTCTTCGGGGTTGTCTTCTTGGATGGCTTCTTTGCTGCGGTCTTCTTCTTGGGCGTCTTCGTTTTCTCCGACTTGGTCGCTGCCTTCTTGGCCGGCTTCTTCTTTGTCGCCTTCTTCTGCTTCTTCTCCTTCTTTTCTGCTGCAGCTTTGGCCTTCTTGGCGACCGCCTTCTCTTTCTTTGCGGCTGCCTTTGCCTTGGTCTTCTCGCGGTCAGCCTTGGCCTTTGCCTTCTGCTTCTCTTTTCGTGCCTTCTCCGCCGCCTCTGCCTTTGCTGCCTTGACGTTCAGCTTGAAAGAGCCAGATGCCCCGACACCTTTCGTCTGAACCAGTGTCTCGTTGGCAACCCCTTTCCGCAGAGCTCGCTTGATGAAGATGGTCTGTCGGTCCATATCGCCTACTTTGTAGTTGGCTGCGATGTACTTCTTAATGGCCTGAAGCGAAGATCCATTCCGCTCCTTCAGTGCGCCGATAGCAGCATTGACCATCACCTGAGTCGGTGGATGCTCGGGCGCTTTCTTCTTGGTCGTCTTCTTTGCTGCTTCCGAAGCCGCCATCACGATAACAATCGATGCGATACGTAGTGATTCAGAGAGTAGTGGAACAAAACTAATGACTCGCAACCTTCGCACTGTCGCTTTATCAGCTCATTGCGTACCTCGAAGGAATCACCGGACATCTCGGGCATGGCGTCGTGGAGAACGCTCTGCCTAATGTGCTTCCACGTCTGTTCCCTGTTTCATATTACTTGATTTACATTTCTGCTCCATTTGTTTTATCCACGTGTTTCCCTAAGGCAGCTGTTTTATATTACAACATGCCGAAAACTGCAACAATTTTAGACAGGAAACGCACAAACACTAGAGCATTAACGCAATCAAACACACAAATTTCCTACATACATGTGGCTGTGCTGTTCTCTATATGCTGTCGATAAATTACTCTTTTATCTTAATCCCTTCTTTTTAACCTCAAAACGGCCTCGCCTGACGATTTATCATCTGTACATTCTTTTATAAATTCATAAATTCTTCCGGAATTCTTGTTACTTAATTCTTGCTTATTTTCATACTCTATGATATGCCTATTCATTCTCCATCTTCTCTCCTCATCTAATGGTATGTATTGCCACCTTATATATTTTAGTGTTTATTTTATGCTTATCCCTTATCTATTTTGTCTCCTTATATAATATTGTGCATTGTCACCTTATATGTCTATCATTATATTTCTTCCTTTATTTTCATCACTGTATTTCTTCCTTTCTCTACATTTTCTATTTATGTGTGATTCAAGTAAGGATAATTAGAGAGAGAGAGAGAGAGAGAGAGAGAGAAAGACAAAAAAAAACCACGGAAATTTCAACACAACACAAAATAGCATGATGAATTGAATGTATTCTTTCTGGAAAATGTGGTGGCCCTGATAAGGGCCGTTTGGTTGAAAAGAGCCGTGAAGTCTCTAACTGGACTTTGCAGTCTTCTTCGGCAGAAGCACGGCCTGGATGTTTGGCAGTACACCACCCTGAGCGATTGTCACGCCTCCCAGCAGCTTGTTCAGCTCTTCGTCGTTGCGAACGGCAAGTTGAAGATGTCGCGGGATGATCCTTGTCTTCTTGTTATCGCGGGCGGCGTTGCCGGCCAGCTCCAGAATCTCAGCGGTCAGGTACTCGAGAACAGCAGCTAGGTACACTGGTGCACCAGCGCCTACTCTCTGGGCGTAGTTGCCTTTACGAAGGCTGATTGTTTCCGCACCCATTTATACCCCGCTCGGGGATCCAGCGGGTCAAGATCCTTTTGTTGACCGGTCGACCAATCAGCGTAGCCGGTGGTAGCCGTGGGCAGCTTCTGCTGCCAGTGCGGACACAAGCGCTGTTTGCTGCCCTCTTGCTGGCTAACTCGGCACAGTGTGTAGTGCTTCACTTCAGCTAGTTGTATCGAGGCGGCTATCCGTATATCATATTTCACGATAAAGCAATTGTGAATACACACTTTCAGTTGAATCAGCATTCAGATCACGTCAACACATTGATGAATAGACTCAGAATTGACGTCACAAACTTTATTTTTTTTCTTTCCTTGGCCATATAGTTTTACTTTGACTAATCCCCCCTCACTCCTTCTATCTCCCTATCTATCTACCCCCCTCTCTCTCTCTCTCTCTCTCTCTCTCTCTCTATTAAGCACCTAATAGACCCCTTCTCGTCTCAATTACATATGGATTCAGTGATTTGCGAGGTACATAATCACCGTCGACTGCGTTTCATATGAAGAAGGGGGCGGGGACAGATATTCCCTACTTTACGGGCATTTCATTTATCTTTTTGGTTTGTCGACATTTTTTTTTTTTTTGTTCTCAATTTTTATTTCCGTTCAACTACGTGTGCACTTTTAAATATATAAATATCTTACATCATCCTAGCCTCTACTTTTTTTACAACTAAGAATAACAAACAGAATATTGTATGAACCATGATATTCTTTCTTGATAATGTGGTGGCTCTGAAAAGAGCCGTTGTGTTGGGTGGTGCGACCACGGAGGACAGGCCTCTCTCTACGCCCTCTCTCCCCGGATGCGACGGGCCAGCTGAATGTCCTTGGGCATGATGGTGACCCGCTTGGCGTGGATGGCGCACAGGTTGGTGTCTTCGAACAGACCCACGAGGTAAGCCTCGCTCGCTTCTTGGAGGGCCATGACAGCAGAGCTTTGGAAGCGCAGCTCGGTCTTGAAATCCTGAGCAATCTCACGAACAAGTCGCTGGAAGGGAAGTTTGCGGATGAGAAGTTCGGTGCTCTTCTGGTAGCGGCGAATCTCACGAAGTGCGACTGTGCCGGGCCTATAGCGATGAGGTTTCTTCACTCCTCCGGTGGCGGGGGCACTCTTGCGAGCAGCCTTCGTAGCCAGTTGCTTGCGAGGAGCCTTGCCTCCAGTCGACTTGCGAGCCGTCTGCTTGGTGCGAGCCATGTTTTCTTCAGGTAACGAGTAGGGAGTTTTTTCGATGCGGAGTTGGGAAGAGAATGAAACCGCCGGACATTCAGCTCCCATTTTATATCGGGGACGATGGATCCCTAGACCCGGGACGGATCCAATCCGTGGCCTGTGATTGGTCAAGCAGTGATTTCCTTTGTCCGAGATGACCGCACTGTCCAGCCCCGCAGCGGCGGCCGCCACCCGTCCAGTCTGCTGTGGTTGGTCACGCTGCTCAACCTGTTCACGCGTTCCCGTAGATGGCGCCGTT